>NC_068369.1:45434311-45529924 GCF_020536995.1 Dreissena polymorpha | reverse complement strand
ATTTTAATTTGACATATCTTCAATTTTGAAAGCTTATGATTTGTAGTCGGTGTTGTGTGCCACAATGTGGGTATATTATATTTTTATGTATAAACAACCCTGCATTATTGAGATATTAAACATGAAAGCTTTTAGAGTATTCTGCTTAATGCTGATTAAAGGGTATATCCAAAGTACAGGCTCCGTTTTGCACAATACGTGATGCTTGCTGAAATCCATCATGTACATACTTATACATTCACGAAACAGTTAAAAGATAAACAGGATATAAAAACATTTTGAATTTTGTTAACATAATCAAAATTACATGTACTTTAAAACATTATATTTCTTTCCTAAATAAACGCTGGAGCAACTAGTTTACAACCTTTTGTAATTAACGCATATTGCGAATTCTATAGGCATGCTGAACATAAAAATAACAGCAGTTGGATTTTTACTTTTTGGCATCTTTTTATGCAGATGTGCTATGTAAGGTTGTACCGTTTTTGTTGCCAACTCATTGTTAGATTTATTTCTTTTTTATAAAAAACACCTAAATTATCCGACGACAACATACAAGTTTTCAGGTACTTCGAATTATGCTTATTAAAGGGCTAACCCATAGTAAGGGCCTCCTTTACGTTGGACTGTACTTGTATGCTATGCTTATACCCAGCATGGCACGTCAATATACATTCACAAAAACGGTAATAAATATATAGAAATATATCACAACTGTTGATTTTGTTGTTAACGTCCATGATCATAAATAACATGTACTTTAACATATAACATTGTATCCTTTATAAAGGCTGGAGAACTAGAGTTGTACTCTTATATAAAGATCATATTTAAAAAAAAAAGTTTAAATGCATGCTGAACAAAAATCATGGTCCTGAAGGATTACAGGGTATACACGACCAAACAAAAGTTATAAACCCCATGAACAGGTTTGAACGACGACAATAATAAAAGCTTTCATGTACTTCGACTTTATGCTGATTAAGGCCATACCCATAGTTCAGGCTCCTTTTCGTTGGAGAAATACTTGTGCTATGCTGAACACCATCATGGTACATAATTAAACACGCACGAAAACGGTAATAAATATTATTAAAGATATCACAACTTTGGAATTTATGTTAACGTACATTATCAAAAGTACATGTACATTAAATCATAGCATGTCTATCCGAAATAACGCTGGAGCATCTAGAGATTCACTCTTATATCGAAGCATATTGAGAACGCTATAGGCATGCTGAACAAAAACATGGTCCTGAATGGATTACAGGGTAACACGTGTAAACATTAAGTATGCAGCCCAGAATAAGTTTTATTAGTTATTGATGGGAATGCTGTAATGCTGGAGCAGCGAAGTTTTACATTAGTATACTTCAACAACACTTTGTTTAAAATCTACTAATGCTGGATATACACAGACATAAGACAAAGTCAGTGCGTACATTACATGCAAGCATAATCATTAAACTATTATGGTAAAATGTATATACTCCCAGGTGTTTATTTGCCTACCATGTACATGTATGCATATTCAAGGCGTACCCGTTATGCATATTACATAATAGTAGGCGATACAGAATAAGTATTCCGTTCAAATGAGAGTCACAATGATATAAGGAAATTATTATCGAGATCATGTAAGAAGTGAATGAAGACATTTAAAATATGCGTGAATATGTTAACGTTTGTTTTCTGTTGTTTTTTTTTTTCCAATAAAATCATACATTCTACATTTATAAATTCGTTCAATGTCATATCCAGCTATAATTTGACATCATAAGAGAATGCTATGCGTAATATTCTTCGACATAATACTGTTTAAGTAGAAAACCTAATAAATGCGTTATAGAAATTAGCAGAAGCTAACATTGTGATAACATTGTTTCTACAAGCCCTTAATGTAATAAAAGACAACACAACACTTTGTTTTTATATGTTGTTTTTCCTTCAGTCAGTATGAATTTATAAAACCAAACATAGAATTTCCACACTGTGATAAAAATGTGGGAAAGTATATAAAGTACTATTAATAAAACTATCTGTCTAAGAATGAATAATCAGATGTAATTATGAACTAGATTGTTTACAATGCTATTTTCCTGACATCTGTATTTACACCCTGTGATAATAGAGATAAAAATGTTTAAAAAATAAATAAATTTTGTATGCATAGTTATTTCAGTAATAATATGACGAACATAAAAAATAATAAACTATTTCATCTAAGCAATTGGATTTTTAATCTAACATCTAGTTTAATGATGATGTTCTATTTCAGTTGAATGTTTTTGTTTCTAAATGCATTGCTATAGACTTATTTATTTATATAAATTGAACTTAAATCATCCGACGACAAAAATTAAAGCTTTCACGTACTTTGACTTAATGTTGTGTAAATGGCATTACCCATAGTACAGACGCTTTTTCGTTGGACAAATGATTGTATGCTTTGCTGTAATCCATCATGGTTCTTAATTTTAAATTCACGAACACTGAAATTAAATATATTAAAGGGATATTTTCACGGTTTGGTAATTGACAAAATTGAAAAAAGTTGTTTCAGATTCGCAAATGTTCGGTTCAGTTATGATATTTGTGAGGAAACAGTATTACTGACACTATCCACGGTCCAATATAGCCATTATATGCGTCTTTTGACGATTTAAAAGCCTAAAAATTATAAAGCGTTGCAACGCGAAACGATTGAATAATTTGGAGAGGTCTCTTGTTGTCGTTTAAATTTGTAAAACTACGAAGATTGCTTATATAATGTATAAAATACGCATATTATGTATTTTTGGCAGGATAGCTCAGTTGGCTAATGCATTTTTACTTAAGGATTCCGGGGGTCCACTGGTTCGAGCCCTGCTGTGGGCTACTTTTGTTTCCTTTTTAAAAATGTATTTTTGATTTTTACTGAAGCTTTTAAAATTTAATGTTTACATTTATCAATATAAAGCATTCAATGACAAACTTCAAAACATGCCAAAATCTGTGAAAAGGCCCCTTTTAATATATAAACTTATGGAATTGTGTTAACGTTCATGATCAAATAGATTACTAGCACTTTAAAAACATGACATTTCTATCATAAATAAATGATGGGGCAACTAGAGTTTTACTCTTATATAATGAATGCATATTTAGAAAACGGTATATGCATGCTGATCATAAAACATGGTCCTGAATGGATTACATGGTATAAACGAGTAGACATATTATGCAACCGCAGAATATGTTGAAAAAGCGCTTTGCTTAAAATTCCCCCTAATGCTGGAAATACTCACATATACAAAGAATCCGTTTGTTCATGCCCGCGAAATAATAAGCTATTATAGTAAAATATATATATTCCTACATGTATTTTTATTTGACTACCCTTTACGTGTTAAGGCGTACATTGTATGCATATTACATGATAATAGGGCGATATATTTCGTACAAATGAGAGTAAAAATGCTAAGAGGTTACTATTTATCGAGAAATAAGTAGTGAATCAAGTCAATTGACAATATGCGTGAATATGTTTACGTTGTTCTGTATTTTATTTTAAAAAAAAACATCATACAATTTAAATTTATTATATGTCGTTACATTTTATATGAAGATATTTAATCTGACATCATAAAGAGAATGTGTTTATATACTTCGACATAATACTGTTTGCGTAGAAAGCAACATACATTCTTACATAAAATAATCGGAAGCTAAAATATTGCTGCAAAAAGCCCTTAATATAAATAAATGAAAGCACAAAACTTTGTAATCCTTTTTTTTTCTTCCAGCAATGGCACGCTGTGGAAAATGCAACCTATTGCTGAAAATGTATATACAAATACATAATAAAAATATCTTTCTAAGAATGAATAAGCAGATCTGATAACGTACTTAAAACGACAACATTTCTATCCTAAATAAACGCTGGAGCAAGAGTTTTTCTCTCTCTTATATAAAAAACGCATATTTAGAAAACGATATAGGCATACTGAACATAAAACATGAATGGATTACAGGGTATACACGTGTAACGTAAATTATGAAGCCCAGAATATGTTGTAAAAAGCGCTTAGTTTTAAAAATCAACATGATGATGGAAATACACACACATAGGAAGAATCCGTTTGTCAATGCAAGCGAAATAATAAATTATAATGGGGAAATGTATATATTCCTACAACGGTTCTATTTGACTGCAATATATGTGTATTCCGGAGTACATTATATGCATATTACATAAGAATAAGGCGATATCAGAATCAGTATTTCGTACAAATGAGAGTAACAATGCCACAAGGTTAATATTTATAAAAAACACCTCAGCAGTGAATCAAGTCAATTTACAACATGTGTGAATATGCCACGTTTTCTTCTGTTTGTTTTTTATATAAAAAAAATCATCATTTCATCTACATGTATTATATATCGCTAAATCTTATATGAAGATATTTATTCTGACACCATCAAGAGAGTACGTACAGATATTTCGACATAATACTGTTTTAGTAGAATACAAAATAAATGCATAAAAGAAATTATCAGAAGCTGAAACTTTGATCACGCTCCTGCAACAAGCCTTTATTATACAAAAAGACATAAACACAACTTTTTATTTATACTTTCTTTCTTCCAGCAAGTCCGAATGAATAAACCAAACATGAAAATATATATAAAATACATTAATAAATATACTGCTAAGTATAAAGAAACAGATACAATTATGCACTATATTGTTTGCAACGCTACTTTTCCAACATATGTATTTAAAAATGTGATTATAATAGAAAGCATTTGTTTAAGAATAGGATTTATTTTTATGCTTAGTTATTACAGTATGTATATGACAAAACATACATATTAATAAAATATTTCATCTAAGCAGTTGGATTTGTATTTTGAATTATTTTTAAGGTACTTCGACAAAACGCTGATTTTAGGGCTAACCAATAGTACAGCCTCCATTTCGTTGGACAATTACGTGTATGCTATGCTGACAATATCATGGTACATAAGTATACATTAACGAAAACGGTAATAAAATAAATATAACATATCACATCTCTAGGAATTGTGTTAACGTACATGATCAGAAATTACATGTACTAATTTCTATCATAAATAAACGCTGGAGCACCAGAGTTTTACTCTGATATAATGAACGCATATTTAGAAAACGATATAGCCATGCTGAACATAAAACATGGTCCTGAATGGATTGCATGGTAAACACGTATAAACTGGAAATACACACGCATGGAAATAATCAGTTTGTCCATGCAAGCAAAATAATTTAAAATATTATGCTAAAATGAAATATTTTCCTACATACGTTTTTGTTTGCTTAGCATGTATGCATATCCAAGCGTACACTGTATGCACATTACTTACCAATAAGGCGATATCAAAATTAGTATTTCGCGCAATGAGAGTTCCAATGCTCAGCTATAAGGTCAATATTTATCCAGAACACAGAAGTGGTGAGTCATGTCTATTTTAAATATAGGTCAATATGTTAACCATTTTTGTTTGTGTTTTATAAAAAAATACATAATAAAATCTACATTCTTTATATATCGTTATATTTTATTTGAAGATATTTAGTTTGACATATTACGATAATGCGTGTATATACTTCGACATTATACTGTTTCAGATAAAAATATATCAATAAAAGAAATTATCAGAAGCTATACCCTTGATCACGTTGCTGCAACAAGCCCTAAATGCCAACACAATTTTTTATTGATACTTTTTTTTTCTTCCAGCAAGTCCGAATGAATAAAACCAAACATAGCTTTGCACGGTGTGAGTAATGCAACCTAATGCTGAAAATTTATATAAATACATAAAATTAAAGCGATCCGTCTAAGTATAAAGAATCAGATAATATTATAAACTAGATTGTTGGCCATTCTACTTTCCCAACATCTGTGTGTACACATGTTATGATATGAGAAAATATTTGTTAAAGATAAGAATGTATTGTTATGCAAAGTAATTTCAGTATTCATATGCCTCAACATAAACATTGATTAACTATTTCATGTGTTTAAATGGTGATGTACTATTTAAAGAATGTACTTTTTGTTGCCTAAATCATTGCTAAAGACATATACATTCACAAAACGGTAATGAAATATAATAGTATGAAAGATATCACAACTGTTGAATTGTGCTAACGTCCATGATCAGAAATTACATGTGCGGTAAAACATAACATTGCTATCATAAATTACAGCTGGAGAACCTAGAGTTTTACTCTTATATAATGAAAGCATATTTAAACAACGTTAAAGGCATGCTGAACATAAAGCATGGCCCTGAATGGATACAGAGTATACGCTAGCAAACAATAAACAATAATGGTAAAATGTATATATTCTTACATGCGTTGTTATGTCAGTACCATATATGTTTATTCAGGCATACACTGTATGCAAATTACATAAGAATACGGCGATGTCAGGATCAGATTCTCGTACAAACGAGAGTTACACTGTTATGAGGTTAATATTTTTCGAAAGACGCGTTTCAAGTCAATTTACAATATGCGTGAATATGTTGATGATTTTCTGTTTTTATACAACATACATCATAACATCTACATTATTATATATCGTTAATTGTTATATCGAGATATATTAGTTTTTACACCAATACGAGAATGCGTTCATATTCTTTGACATAATGCTGTTTTAGAAGAAAACCAATTAAATGCATCATAGAAATAAGCAGCAGCTGAAACGTAGATCAAATTGCTGCGACAAGCGCTTAATATAATAAAATTCCAACACAAAACTTTGTATCGATAGTTTGTTCTTCCTGCAAGTTTGACTGAATTTAACCAAACATAGCATTGCACAATGTGGAAAAGGTAACCTAATTCTGGAAATATATATAAAAATACATAAAAATAAAGCTATCTCTCCAAGAATGAATAATCAGATGAAATTATGACATAAATTGTTTACAATGCTATTTTCCCAACATCGGTGTTTCACATGTGATTATAAGAGAAAGCATTTGTTTAAGAAAAGGATTTATTTTTATGCAAAGTTATTTCAATATAAATATATGGAAACATTAAACATTATGAACTGGTTCAACTAAGCCATTGAATTTTAAATTTTGCATCTGTTTAAATGGTATAGTGATATTGAAGGTGTGATCATATGATTTGCCGAATTATTTTTTATAGACTAATTTATTTATATTAATTAAACTTAAATTATCCGACGACAAATATTCAGGTATTCAATATTTCAGGTACTTCGACTTAATGCTGATTTAAGGGCATACCCATAGTACATGCTCCGTTTCGTTCGACAAATACTGTTATGCTATGATGAAATCTAGCATGGTACATTATTTAACGTTCACGAAAATGGTTATACATATATTAAACAAAATTCACAACTTTTAGAATTTTGCTAACGTACATGATACGAAATTACATGTACTTTAAAACATAACATGACAATCATAAATAAACGCTGGAGCAACTAGAGATTGGTAGTTTAAATGTGTCATATCGCATACTGGACCTTACATTTGGTCCAGACTGTATTATAGGGTATAAACGTGTAAACAAATATTATGCCTCCCTAGAAATATTTTCAGAACACCAATCCGTACTTCATTGTAACTAGTCCGTGTGAGGGAAGTGATACATTGCCTGACCAGAAAGCTGAAATGCAAAACATGACAATTACACGACAAAACTGCAGTAAACTGCAGCAAGCGCTTTGTTTAATTTTTTTTCCAAATGTTTTAAATGCATAAACATAGAAAGAAGCAGTGCGTCCATACAAGCGAAATTATTAAACTTGTAAGGCAGTATATATTTTTCAACATGCGTTTGTATAACCTTGCCGGTTATTCAATTCTTATTGCATAAGAATAAGGCGATATCAGAACCAATATTTTGTACAAATAGAAAATACAAATAAGAAATGTTTGGTTGTAAAGTTATTTAAACATGCATACGACAAAACAAAATAAAACTATTTCGACTTTACAATTGGATTTTAAATTTACATCTGTTTAAATTGTTTAGTGCTATTTTACTTCTGTTCGGTCCTTTTCCCACAATCGTTCTTATATTATTTTATTTCTTGATGCGAATTGACCTTGCCTTATTCGGACGACAAAAATGAAAGCTTTCAGATTCTACGATTTAATTATGCTTTAAGGCCATACTCACAGCACAGGCTTCTTTTTGTTGGACAAATACTTTTACATTAACGGTAACAAATCATAAACATTTAGAAAATTATTGACACACATGTTCAGAAATTATTTAAAAACATTTAATGTATATCCTTATTTACAAGAATAAATATCATGAATGTAAATGTTTAAATGACTTTATTGATATTAACGAAAGAAATCTTAATATGTGTTGTATCAGTATGACGCTTTATTAGCATTAAAACGGTGCCTATACCCTATACCACGTGACTTTTTCGGATCTGTGTTGGGAGAATAAAGCGCGACCCAGTTGACATTTTTAAGGATCTCTTTTTAAATATTTCACCATTATTTTAATGGGATAAAGTGGAGAGCCCGCTATTTTGTGAGTGTTTTCTATAGGTTTTATGATCTTTTTAAACAAATAAGTATTTTTTCAGTAAAGTGCAACCGCGCGTTTGAACGGCTAGACAAATGTCGGATCAGTGTGGGGACTTCATATTGCGGTTGCACTTTACTGAAAAATACTTATTTGTTTTAAAAGATCATGATACCTTTAGAAAACTCTCACGAATGAGCTGGCTCTCCACTGTAATAGACCAATTTCCTGAACAGAAAGCTGCGATGTAAAATTACAAAATACAAGACAAAATTGGAGCAAAACTTTTATCAGCGCTTTATTTAAAATTCCCTCCCAATACTGAACATGAATACAAATAGATAAAAGAAATGCATCCATTGAAGCGATATTATTAAAGTAGTAAAAAAATAAGTATTGTTTTAAGTCCATTTGAAATATGCGTAAACGTGTGCATGTGTGTCGTCTCTCACTAAACATAACATCATAAATCAAAATGAACATTTATCATACATCGATAATGTAACATCAATTGATTTTTGACAAAATACTGGTTTAGGGGAAACCAAATTAAATACATCAATTCAATTAGCAGACTCTAACACTTCGATCACGTTGCTGAAACACGTGCTTACTCTAAAATATTGTCGGTAAAAAAATTGTGTAAGGATATTGTTTTCCTCAAGCAAGTCCGTATGAACAAACCAAACCTAACATTGTACACTAGGTAAAACTGCAACTTAATTCTGAAAACTCTGCAAAATATATACAAAAAGTTATCCGTCTGAATATGACTTATCAGATCTAATTATTAACTAGATTCTTGGCGATGCTGTCTTCCCGACATCTGTGATTACAAATATGATTGTAAAAGAAAGCATTTGTTGAAAAAATAATGCTTGCAAATTAATTTTAGTTTGCATTAGACGAAACATTAAAATAAACAAACAGCTTTGTAATCGGATTTTAATTTGACATATCTTCAAATGTTGAAATGCTTTATGTTTTGTATTCGGTGTTGTTGCCACAAATAGTTGTTATATATATGTTTATGTATAAATCAAACCTGAATAATTGAGATGTTTAACAATGAAAGCTTTTATATTATTCTGCTTAATGCTGATTTAAGGGCATATCCATAGTACAGGCTCCTTTTTGCACAAATACGTGTATGCTGTGCTGACATCCATCATGGTACATAATTATACATTCATGAAAACAGTTAAAAGATAAATAAAGGATATAACAACATTTTGGATTTTGTTAACATACATAATCAGAAAGTACGTGTACTTTAAAACATTGTATTTATTTCGTAAATAAACGCTGGAGCAATTAGAGTTTTACCCTTTTTTAATTAACGCATATTGCGAAAACGATATAGGCATGCTGAACATAAAAATAACAGCAGTTGGATTTTTAATTTTGCATCTTTTTATATGGAAATGTGCTATGTAAGGTGTAAACGTTTTTGTAGCCAAAATCATTGTTTTAGATTATTTTTTTTTAATAAAATGAACATAAATTATCCGACGACAAACAAAAAAGTTTTCGGGTACTTCGACTTAATGCTGATTAAAGGGCTAACCCATAGTAAGGCCTCCTTTACGTTTGACTGTACTTGTATGTTGTGCTTAAACCCAGCATGGTACGTAAATATACATTCACAAAAACGGTAATAAAATTGATAAAAGTTATCAAATCTGTTGATTTTTGTTATCGTACATGATCAGAAATAACATGTACTTTAAAATATAACATTTGTATCCTTTATACAGGCTGGAGAAACTAGAGTTTTAGTCTTATATAATGATGGCATATTTAAAAAACGTTAAATGCATGCTGAACATAAAACATGGTCCTGAAGGGATTACAGGGTATACACGACCAAACAAAAGTTATAAAACCCCACGAAGATGTTTTGAAAGACGACAAAAATAAAAGCGTTCATGTACTTCAATTTAATGCTGATTAAAGGCCATACCCATAGTACAGGCTCCTTTTCGTTGGAGAAACTATGCTATGCTGAACACCATCATGGTACATATTTAAACATGCACGAAAACGGTAATAAATATTATTAAAGATATCACAACTTTTGAATTTATGTTAACGTATATTATCAAAAATTACATGTACATTAAATCATAACATGTCTATCCTAAATAAACGCTGAAGCAACTAGACTAACTCTTATATAATGAAAGCATGTTGAGAAAACGCTATAGGCATGCTGAACAAAAACATGGTCCTGAATGGATTACAGGATGAACATGTGTAAACATAAAGTATGCAACCCCAGAATATGTTTTAAAAGTTATTGATGGGAATGCTGTGCTGCTGGAGCAGCGGAAGTTTTACATTAGTATACTTCACAAAACACTTTGTTTAAAAATCCCACTAATGCTGGATATACACAGACGTAGACAGAGTGAGTGTGTAAATTACATGCAATCTTTATAATTAAACTATTTCGGTAAAATGTATATATTCCTTCAAGTTTATTTACTTGCCTTCCATGTACATGTATGTATATTCAGGCGTAACTATTATGCATATCACATAAGAGTAGATCGATTACAGAATCAGTATTTTGTTTAAATGAGAAGAGTTACAATGCTATGATGAAATTATTTATGAGAACATGTAAGTAGTGAATGAAGACAATTTACAATATGCGTGAATATGATGTTAGTTTTCTGTTGGGTGTTTGATAAAATCATAAAATCTACATTAATATATATCGTTAATTGTCATGTCCAGCTATTATAATTTGACTCCATAAAGAGAATGCGTTCATATTCTTCGACAAAATACTGTTTCAGAAGAAAACCAAATAAATGCGTCAGAAATTAGCGGAAGCTAAAATTGTGATCACATTGCTGCTACAAGCCCTTAATATACTAAAATGACAACACAAATGTTTGTTTTCATATGTTGTTTTTCTTCAAGTCAGTATGAATTTATAAAACCAAACATAACATTGCACACTGTATAAAATGCAACTTAATGCTGGGAAAGTATATAAAAGTACATAATAATAAAACTTGATGTCTGAGAATGAATAATCAGATGTGATTATAAAAAAAAACTTTGTTTAAGAAACAGATTAATTTTATGCAAATTTATTTCAGTATTTATATGACGAAACATAAAAAATAATAAACTATTTCATCTTAGCAGTTGGATTTGTTATTTAACATCTAGTTAAATGGTGATGTTCTATTTCAGGTTGAATGTTTTTATTTCTAAATGCATTGCTATAGACTAATTTATTTATATAAATTGAACTTAAATCATCCGACGACAAAAACAAAAGCTTTCACGTACTTCGATTTAATGCTGTGTTAAGGGCATCCCCATAGTACAGACTCTTTTTCGTTGGACAAACGATGTTGTATGCTATGTTGAAATCCATCATGATGCATAATTATACATTCACGAAAACTGAAATAAAATATGTAAAAGATGTAACAACTATTGGAATTGTGTTTACGTTTATGATCACATAGATTACATGTACTTTAAAATATGATTTTTCTATCCTAAATAAATGCTGGAGCAACTAGAGTTTTACTATAGGGATAATACACGTTTTCGAGGGCATGATCGTCTGCGGGCGCTCGAAAAAGCGCACTCGGGCAGATACGGATTTTGAGAGCGCCCGCAGGCACGAGGGCAGGAACGGATTTTGAGAGCGCCGGCAGATGATCATGTCCGAGAAAATGGGTATTTTCGCTATTATTGCATTAACAAATCACACATACCAAAATAATTTTAAATAACATTGAAAACAATATTTTGTTCATACGACATCGACAAAATAATTCGATTATTTAAATACAGTTCAAGGTTGTGTTTTAGATATGCCTCACTCGGTCATCATCCGAAATGACGAGGCTTTACCTTCGGTGGGCAGTTTTCGATTAAAAATGTGTTTAAACAGTGGATTAATGCAAAGTTGAAATGCAGCAGCGTAAAGTAAGAAATGAGGAATTATTTTGGAATTTACAGCAGGAACGTTGAAGGTACATAAACACTTACATTTACAGCATAGTCTTTTGAAAGTGTTGAGTAAATAACCTTAACTTCAATGACGTTGCCAATACAATAAAGCTGTTGTCAAGAGAGTGCAGGTGATATAGTAACTTGAAAAGTGGATTGAAATAGTCATTATCCCTGCATGCATGTGGAAACTGATGCTTATTCAGTTCCCCATTTATGCTTGGAAAGTCGTCGAAGGCTGGAGAAGGGAAGTAACTGCGCGTAGACCAGATTATGGATATGTAAAACACATAACAGCGCTTGAACGGCACGTGAATCGCATTGTTAATACATGATTTCTCCCGTTCAAGCCCTCTTTTTGCCAAGTTTCTGCACCCCGCCAGAGGGCATTATAGATAGAGTTTATGCAATAATATTATATAATGAATGCATATTTAGAAAACGGTATATGCATTCTGATCATAAAACATGGTCATGAACAGATTACAGGGTATAAACGAACAGAAAAATTATGCAACCACAGAATATGTTCTAAAAAGCGCTTTGTTTAAAATTCCCCCTAATGCTGGAAATACTCACACATAGAAAGTATCCGTTTGTTCATGCAAGCAAAATAATAAACTATTATGATAAAATGTATATATTCCTACATGCATTTTTATTTGACTACCATATATGTGTTCAGGCGTACATTGTATGCATATTACATAAGAACAGGGCGATAGATTTCGTACAAATGAGAGCAACAATGCTAAGAGGTTACTATTTATTGAGAAATAAGTAGTGAATCAAGTCAATTTACACTTTGCGTGAATATGCTTTACGTTTGTTCTATTTTTATATAAAAAATCATCATAAAATCTACATTTATTATATGTCGTTACATTTTATATGACGATATTTAATCTGACACCATAACGAGAATGCGTTCATATACTTCGACATAATACTGTTTGCGTAGAAAACAAAATACATTCTTACGGGAAATAATCAGAAGCTAAAACGTGTTTCATATTGCTGCAAAAAGCCCGTAATATAATGAAATGAAAGCACAAAACTTTGTATTTATACGTTGCTTTTTTTCTTCCAGCAATTGCACACTGTGGAAAATGCAACCTAATGCTGGAAATGTATATAAAAATACATAATAATAAAATATCTTTCTAAGAATGAATAAGCAGATCTAAAAATGAACAAGATTGTTGACAATGCTTTTTTCGGACATACGTGTTTACACATGTGATTATAAGAGAAAACATGTGTTAACGAAACTGATTTATTTTTATGCAAAGTTATTTCAGTATTAAAATGACTCAACATAAACATTAATAAACTACTTCAACTAAGCAATTGGGATTAAATTTAACATCAGTTTAAATGGTGAAGTGCCTTTTTAAGGTGTGAACATTTTTGTTGCCAAGATCAATTTTATAGACTATTTACTTTATATAAATTGATTGTCAATTATCCGACGACAAACATGAAAGCTGTCAGGTACCTCGACTCAATACTGTGTTAAGGGTATACCTGACGTACAGGCTTCTTTACGCTGGACATTTACTTGTATTATTTGCTCAAATCCACCAAGATACATAATTTAGAAAACGGTAACAAAACACAAAACTTCAGGGTACAAACAAAGTATGCCAAAACAAAATTGGGTACGAAAAAACATTTGGGTACGAAAAATACAGGGTATATACATTAAAACAAATATGCTTCCCTAGAAAGATTTTCAAAACAACAACCCGTCCACAGGGGCGGATCCGGGATTTCTGGTTTGGGGTGGGGGGCGGGATATTCAAAGTTTTGCTGGTGGTCCAGGGGGGCCGCTAGAACCTCTGGTGGGTGCAGGGCATAGTCCTGATAGGGGTCCAGGGGGGCAAAGCCCCCCCCCCCTCCCTAAGCTCCACGATTTTAGTGATTTTGAAGGCTTTGACAACCACTTCTCGACCATGTCACGCCTTATATACTTTCATCAAAGTACCTTCTTTTAATGCCAAAAAGTGCATAGTTTATCGTTTTGGGGGTCCAGGGGGGCAAAGCTCCCCGGAAGCGCCACGATTATAGTGATGTTGAATGCTTTGACATGTTTAAATAGGTGATTAAGATCTAGTTAAGTGTTAAACATCAAATGAATTGACTTTACTTTGGCGATTTTAGGGGATCCGCCTATGGTCCTACATTGCATAGCATCACAAAATATCAGAAAAACTGCGGTCAGTGCTGTGTTTAAAATTCCCTTCAAATGCCTACAAATGCATGGAAATAGAAAGATGCAAGCGAAATTATAAAACTTGTATGGCAAAATATATGTATATTGCAACATGCTTGTTTATAGCCGTATATGAATATTCAGGCGTACAATTTTTGACAATTGCATACCAATTATGCGATATCAGAACAAATATTTTGTACAAATGAGAATATTGTATGTATCGAACCCGTATTATGTATAATAGTTAATACACAATATGTGTGAGTGCACTGTTATGTTTGTTTGTCTGTTTTTTATTCTTCTTAAAGTATAATCATAAAGTATACATTTATTAAATATAGTTAAATCTTATATCGAGAGGTCTTATTTTTACGACAGTAAGAGAATGCGTTGTCATATACTTCGATACAATACTGGCGTAAGTGAAAACCAAATAAATGCATCAAATAAATTAGCAGACGCGTTTTTTTGTGTTTTTTTGTTCAAACGAAAAGAAAAATTGATACTTATTATTTCGTTCATTGCATCGTGCCTCAGAAAACTATAACTCTGTTGCTGTGGTTTCTTCTAACCATTGATTAATATAGCCGTTATTAAATCATTTATATGCTCTCTTTTATTGCCTTTCAATTTGTATTACAAAAGAATATTCACACTTATGTGTGTTTTATATCGCTGGGCTAAGTGTGAGGTTCGGGATCTCTCAAATAGTTTTAAATTCGCAATGCTATGTATTTAATGAACGTTCATAGCAGATGACCACACTTTTATTCAATGTCGTTTTTTACGTTGTTTCGTTTTGTTTTTGTTTTAACCATTAGCTGGCCATCATTATAGAGACGCTAATCAAAATTTCACCAAAGAACTAATTCAGTTATCAAAATTAGAATTTATATAATATTTGTAATTACACTTACATTGATAAGAATATTAACCATAAAGGTAATTGGCTATTCGAAGCATCACGTGATAAGTAAATGTGAGGTAAATTTGGCGCAATAAATGCAAGCACTAAACTGTAAACAAATAATAAAGCAGAAGTAAAAGGCGTACACTGATTCATTCGTGCAAAGCAATGTCGTAACGGTTTAGCACAACACCGACCATAGGTGAGTCGAAATAAATGTAAGATCTTGAATGTTCCACAAACGTCTGAAGTAACCAACAAAAAGCACACAATACTTGGATAAATTTAATGCATCGCCGAGGTCGCGATCGAACAGAGCAATTGAATCTAAAAAAATAAACGTATATATCTGAGTGCACCCTAATTCCTAACATTTACTTAGTGTATGTGTTCTATTTTTAGATCAGAGAAAAATCAGCACGCGGATAATACATAAATATTATAAATATTAAATATATTATTAAATTGTAAGAAAATTATCATAAACGCATAATAAAATTATGCTGTTACGTTTACAGACGTGTATCGGCAGAATATATTTTTATTTATTATTTATTATTTAAATATTTATTTTTGCTAAATTTATCAACAGTCTTAGAGAAGTAGAGCGTAAATTAGTATGTTTTCGGTATTAAGTTCCCTTCTCCCAAGTGCATTGAAGAGATAAAGTGAAATTTCTATATGGGTTTTTTGGCATTAGGTAGAAATAGAATTAAGTCGAAAATGAAAATTTAGAAATTTAACATATAATTGTGCAAAATTTAAAATATTTTTTCATAGTTTTACAATGTTTTTCTCTTAAATTATTTAATTATGAGATTGTTATTAAATATAAACTAAGTTTAAAGAAGTTAAAAAACATCGCCAAAGTGCTGTGTTTTTGCGCACTTCGCCCTAAGGTGACGATAGTATTTATATATATATATATATATATATATATATATATATAAATCCAGTCCGTCCGCAACGTGATCCAAATCAGCAATATGGGTTATGGCTCTTCTCTCTTTGACCTTTATATTTGACCTTTGCCTTTAACAGCTATGGATGTTTTGTGCGACAAAATGTATATAGATGGTTATCATTTGTGTCAAGTTATTTTAAAATTGCCTGTACATGAGTAACCGCCCGGCCAAGATATTGGGTCATACGGTCATGTGCGTGTACAGATAAAAGCACTGCTTCATTTTATTAACTTTCATGTTAAAGCAAGCTATAATAATTATTCAAATTTGTCAAAATGCATAACATATTTGTTTTCAACCTTACTCGTCCACAGTATTTTTATAAAAATACTTTGGAGTCTTCCTAGATACCTTGATGTACACTTGACTTTTAAAATGACTAATTCAGACAAGCATTCGTCATCCCTATCAGCTTTAAATTAAACGTGGTAAATTAGTTGTTATGGTATTATAAACGTGACATTTTACGATTTGTCATAATTGTATTGATATTCACCGCGCCTAGAAGGCTACACAACAGGTGAGCTCAGCATAATTTGGATTATATCTTCGCGTTACAAACCCACCTATCCCGAAACCAATTAATATGCCATAAAATGAAGTGCGTTGCGCAATGTAAGTGGTTTAACCGGATATGATTTATGATAATTATAGTTACGAAACGTTTGATTTTTTATCGCCACTCATGTTACTCTATCCTGTCAACATTTTGCTTCTTTTTAGGATAAATAACATGTTAAACATGATGAAGAAGTATTACACAACTGGAACACATTCAAACTACTCAGTATAAATGATACTAAATTGATTAAAAAAAGTCCCGGGTAGTTTTACACTACTTGTAACATGATGAGATATTTTAATAAGTGTTGTTCCATTATACATTTTACCTGGGTATCATAACCGCGTAAAACTATAAATAACGCGTTTCTTTTTATACTAATATCAATATCAAAATATCATCCTAAGCTGCTTTTATCGAAAGGACTACATGTATTAGCCCCCGCGGATCAGTAAATTTTCGCTGATAAAGAACTAGACTATCAACGATTGCTTACTAGTATGCCACCTTAGCAAGAAATGTTTAAAGTGAGCTATTATGGGAACCCTTTTTCCGGCTTCTGTCGCCCTGTGCCGTTTGTCAATCGCCTTTAACTCGTTACAACTACAGAAGCCAGGTTGTTCATCAAATAACTTAAATATTGATATTGACAATATCTAGATTAAGTCCGTACATCGGTTACGTGCGTCCAAAAGCTAGGTCACAGTTTTAAATCTTAGAAACACAGTGTTACCCTTCTTAAAGACACATTCATTACTCGATCTCGATGCCATTTGTTCTGAATGTTATCATGACAAAATCTAGGCCAAGTTTGAAACGGAGTTATCTGCGTCCAAACAATAGATCACCAGGTAAAATCTTAGAAACAAAAACACTTAAGACGCAGCATTTACGACTCAATCTCGATGAAACGTGGTAAGAATATTTATGTTGATAATGTTTAGGCCGAATTCGAATCATCTTGATCATGCGTGCACACAAACTAAGTAACTAGCTCAAATCTTAGATTGAAAAACAAACTAGGGTTAAACAGGTTAACCATTCAATCTACTGATCCGATCAGTAAACTTGTTCAAGTAAAGCTAAATCTGAAACTGTTTTAGTAATGCATTTTGCATGGACTACACCGTTCAAATATCACCTCTAGCGAGCGATAAACAGTCAAACTAAGCTATCGCCTACCAAAAAAACAACATGCCGCAACGATGACGCGAATTAATAAAGTGTCAATTAAGACAGTTATATGGATTCAAACTTAATATCGACATTAACACCTAATGGTATGAATGCGAATTCTTATTTTGAGTAGATATCACGTACTTTACGTCGAAAGGAGATAAAAACCTTAACCGTCAGCCAGTGTTCTCGTTACATTTTGTGACGAATATTGTCATGGATATTTTAATTGTATAATTTATTGTGGGAATGTCGAATAACATGTTTATATCTTACTTTATGTTAACCGCCTTTAAAGACGTTTATATACAGAAACAACTCTACAACGTATAATTTACAAAATCTACAAGATGTATTGGTGGATAGTAAAACACTGTTGTACATGTTTGCATTCCCTAAAATAAAACGTTCTTTTATACAATCGCTAGACCACAAGCTGAGTCAGTTTAATATAGTCTGCATCAGATCACTTCGTTCAAATGTTTAGGCACGGGCGAAGGCGAAGAACGATGCAAGATAGACCCACAGTTTGATGGTACACCGAGCTCAGGATAGCTGATAATTTAGACGAAATTATGTTTTATAACATTAAATTAAATGGCTTTTAAGATTTATTTTCAGCTTATACATGTTTTCGACGGCGACAGAAAATACAAAGTTCGTGATTTTTTTTAATTCCCTGCGTCATTTATATCACCGTGGTGAATTTCATTTAAAATGCATCTTGTTAAGATGTTATCAAAACTTAAATGATGTGAAAAGCGCTATCCGGCTACTTCACACTTAACTACTGAACTGAAACCACACGGATTCGTGAAATGACACTTAAACAGTTTTTCCTTGTAAGTCAGTGTCTTTTTAAAGCAGCTGATGAGGTAACAACCACCGTCATTAAGTCTTTGCACGTTGTCCTCGTACACGAGAAGTAAAAATGTATTGCCTAGCTAAAGTATTGATATCAATTACATTCACAAACAGGTAAAAAAGCCAAAATATGTACATTGTTATACATGGATTTATGTTATTTTGTCTTTTAGCAATATAGGTAAAAACATGTAATGGTACTTGTTCAAATATATGCAATTTAAAAACAAATAAAATACAAACAAGACCACTGATAAACATAAACGGACGAATCATTAAAATATGTTGAATAACCTGAAAGTATTATAATAAAATGACGAATATCAAGAAAACAAGTTATACATGTTTTACCTTTATGGGGATCCGAATCCAGGATCTTTGGAAGCACTATCTAACTTGCTAAAATTGGATGATTCAGGCGTTTTCATTTATCAGCGAATCTTAAACACTATGCTATTAATACACGCATTTTTAAATTAATTGATAAAAAACGTTGCACAGGTAATTACATGGTTAAGATTGCTCTTTGTCCGGAAGGCTACTTCGGTTGTTTGAATGAAATGGATACATTCTGTTTCGAATACGTGTTGTTTTACCATACCGTGATTAAGTCTCTTTAATCAAAACCTACATGTCATATAACATGTGGAGCATTCAAATGAATATGCAATTATTGGTATTGCTTGGTTGATTTCAGTTGAACATGTATTTAGATGAACATTGAGATTGCATTAAGGCGATTTGATTTATTGATTTAATTTATTCGGATATGCTTTTGAAAACATGACAGCACACAGAATGAAATAAAGTTACGAGAACGTTATCTATCAAAATTGAATGCTCACATTATCATTGTTTGTAGTTATTTATTCAGCGCTGCAAACAGACTCCGTTGGAAATAAATAATTTCAACATACCTCTTTAAGTTTAACGTTATTTTAATATGTCTTGCTATTTATTCAAATTAAAATAACTTAACAACTTCAGTTTCGTTAGTACGTTGATAATGCAATAGGATGTATACGATCTAATCAAATATTCATAGAAAATAATGATAAATAAAATAAAACAAATAAAACGCGGATGTACTCCTAGAATAACAGCCAAGAATAACCACGAAACTTTTTGCATAAAAATGCGATTTACATGTTGTTTAACTTGAAAACAGATTTCGTCGAAAGCTCAGTCATTAAATGGATACCTAGAATAACAGTTAAGAATAACTAATACCAGTAAAGCCTCGAAAAGAGTTGCACATCTTGTATAACTTAAAAAGAACTTCGTTGAAACTCAGTCATGGAATGGATACCTAGAATAACAGCTAAAAAAACTTATACCAGGAAAGCATATGTACGATGTCATTAAAGCTACATAGAAAATAATAAAAGTAAAATAGATCCGTTTACACGTGGATGGATACATAGAAAAACAGCTAAGAATAATTTATACCAGGAAAGCATAAAGTGTTTTACAACCTGTTAAAACTTAAAAACACATTTCGTCGAAAACTCAATCATGCACGTACAATAGACATCTGCAAAACACTAATGGGAATCCTCATTATTAATTAGTTGGGTGTTTTGTAGATGACACATGGACACAATTTATGCTTTTTTCTGACAACTACCATAAAGTATTTTAGTTTTCAATGTTTAATAAAATAACTTGGTGACATAAAAACCGTTTATCTCCATTTGGAGTCTCGATTGAAAGCCACACACCTTGAAATGAAATACATGTTAATCAATACATATAGATGCAATTTTAAAATGTGCTAAATTGTCATTAAATCTATAACCTAGTTAGGAAGTAATTTATTATTTGTTTAAATTTTAAAACCGAAAGAAGGATTTCTTTACGTATGCGTCCATTTCGACAAACGCGATTATGTTTAAGTTTTAAAGCGCAAAAAAGACGGATTTCTACCTTGTAACCACCAGATATATTCTAATTGGCATAGATAAAATAAAATCTATAGCCTAGTTAGCAGGTAATTTATTTATTTATTTTTAATTTAAAAACCGAAAGTAGGATTTCTATACGTATACGTCCATTTCGACAAACGCGATTATTTTTAAGTTGTAAAGCGCATAAGAGGCGGATATCTACCTTGTAACCACCAAATATATTCTAATTGGCATAGATAAAGTATGTTTCTTATTTATACTTAAATTTAGTGTCATTTCAAGGTTTGTGTCTTTAATTATCCTTAATTTAATTATATAATCTTTATTTTGAACTATATTAAAATATAACTTAGACATTTGTACGCAGCCGTGAGAAAGATAGTCCCTGGTTGCAGACTAATGACTCCACTACTATATGGCTAATACCAGGCTGTAGAAATGTGACTCACAAAGACTTCCACACAGTCATACGGGTGCCTAGTCGAAGCCAGACAGTCTGCGTGTTTCCTTCCTAATTTTTGGACTTATATTTTTCTACAGACTTGAAATACAGTCTTGTTACTTCTTGGACTTAACGTATATTTTAATCAAGACTCACATACAGTCTTGCTAGTTCTTGGACTTAGCCAAGTGATTACTAAATACTTGCTGACAATCTTGCTAGTTCTTTGACTTCGCCTAGTGATTTCTAAAGATTTACTTAAAGTATTGCATGCTATTGGACTAAGCTTAATAATAACTAGCCAGTCTACAAGTCCTTGTAGTATTTTGTTTTCCACCGACGCACATACAGCGTTGATCCTGAGCGTAGTTTCGTGATTCATTCAGCTTGTGGACAGTCTAGCTAGTTCCTGGACGTATCATATTAACGCAAAGACTCTCAGACAGTGTGGATTTTATCTGTTCGTAACATAGTTCCTCAAACAGACTACAAGACAGTCTTGTAAGCGACCGATCGTAACTTTATTACTCACAAAGACTTCCAGACAGTTAGGCTTGTCTCTAGTCGTAGCATAATATTTCTCAGAGTGGGTTCATTTCCGGATCGAATGCTTATTAATCGCAGACAATCTGGCAAGTTATTGGACTTATCCTAGTGTTTAAAAAAGATTCACAGACAGCCTTGATTGTCCCTGGGCGTCTTGCTAGTTCCTTGACGAAGCCTATGGAAAGCTAAAGACTCCAAAACAATCTGGATAGAAACTAGTTATAGCATGTCTACTCAAAAAGACTGCCAGACTGTCTGGCTATTAACTTGTTGTATTTTGTTACTCCAAAAATAGTCTCAGGCAATCGGGCTATATCCTTTATGTAGCTTTGGGACTTCCAAAGACTGTCAGGTTTAATAACTTCCAAATACTTCAAAAAAGTGTGGGAAGTTTGCCAGTATGGAAAGACTACCAATCAGTCTGACCAATTCCTTGGCGAAGCTTAGGGAAACTTGACTCTTAAGTTTTAAACACTTTAAGAATGTCTGGATAATGCGTAGCTAGCCTTGTGACTTTCTACGTCTCCCACACTGTCTGGATAGTTTGTGGACGTAGCAAATTGACCCACAAAAACTGTTCCATACAGTATGGATTCTATTTTTTATGTACTACTGATGAAGGCTATGGCCAAACATGTTTGGTACTTAAGACATTTTTATAAACAAAAGTGACGTGTTTTGTACGATTTATTTTCTTTTATTATTTTTTTATAATATAATTTATCCTAGATACTCCCAGACAGTCTTGTTAGTGTCTGATCGCAGTCTAGTGAAGACTCCCACACATCATGACTAGTGTTCCGTAGCAGCCCAGTGACTCTCAAAGACCCTCAGACAGTCTGGCAAGTGTTTCGTAGCTGCCAAGTGACTCCAAAAGACAATAAGACAGTCTAGCTGTTGTTTCGTAGAAGCCAAGTGACCCTTAGACAGTCTGGCTAGTGTGTCGTCACAGCCAAGTCTTCCAAAAGTATCGCAGACAATCTGGCTAGTGTTTCGTTGCAGCTAAGTCCCTCTCCAAAAGTCTCACATACAGTCTGACTAGTGATTGATTGTAGCCAAGTGACTCCCAAAGACTCCCCGACAGTTTGGCGAGTCCCTAGTTGTAGCACAGTGGCTAAAGTACAAAGTTGCTTGTGCCTTGTAGTACAATTGCAACTCCTTTATACACCCAAATAGTCTGGCTTTTTTCCTGGTCGCAGCCGTAAAACTCAGCGCAGTGTTGATTCCCATTGCTGGTTGAAATCTAATGACTCAAAGTAACAATATAGTTTGTTTCTTGACGTAGCCTAGTGATCCCAATGACTCTCAGACAGGTTAGTTCCTTTGCGTCGCCTAGTGACTCAATTTACCAATTTATTTCTGTTTAATGCATGTTCAGAATGATATTGTTCAGGATCAAAAGACTTAAGATAAGGTAATGATAAATTATGATGGTCTTTGCTGTCCACTTGATTCACATGTTTAAGTTAATTTCATTAAGAATGGAACAAATCATGTTTGTGTGTAAGTGTGTGTGTGTGTGTGTGTGTGTGCGTGTTTGCGCGTGAGTGTTCATGTATGTATGTATGTATTATTATTATCATTTTTGGTATTATTTTAAAAATGTCAAGTGTCTAAAAATAATAAGATATCAAAGTTATTTAAATGCAATCAAAAAGGAAATATACAAATTCATAGTGTTATTGTTAGATGGCAAATGTACATATTCACTGTATGATAATTGGGTTGAAAAGTGTATGTTCAACCAACTTTGCTTCATTACAAAATACCTCAGAGTATATAACAGCAAATCTACGCTTGAGTCTCCAAAAGCTTCTTTCAATGACTGCTCGTGTCCGGGCGTGGGTTTGCTGATACTTTTCCTTGGACACAGAATCCGTCGCCAGGAAAGGAGTCATCATGTACATTTTTCATTGGTAACTGGGCAATATGAAATTCATTCAAAATTTTAAATTGTATTAAAATATTTTATGATCTGCTGTTTATAAATAAATATTGGCAACTATGAGAAACGTTTTATACTGGTACACGTCTATAAGTCGTGGGTAAGAAGCAGCCGTCTGGTTAGCTCAGAATATATAGCGTCATGGTATCAAGGGTTCAAGATCTACATAGTGATTATAATGAAGTCATATGGTAGACAAAAACTTGAGTCTAAGTTTTAAGGCAGAAGGGGTTTGTGCGTGTCAGAAAAAATAGCTCAATTGATAATGTAGGTGTCACCTAGTCGAACACCGCACTAGATGCAATTTTATTTCCGCGATTACTTAATAATATAATAACCTCTTTTCCATTAACATGAATGTAAAACCCGTTTTACTTAGCTAAAACAATTTTAACATACCCACTATCTCCTAACAGCACACCATCTGCAAAGTTCTGATTTTTCCGCTCCAGTTTGGCACAGAGACCCGGCCGACGTCCTGAATATGCGGCTTTCATGGCATGACCCTGGCCAACTGGCATTGGCACTTGTAAATTTCCCTGTTTGACAAAAAAACACAAAATAAACTATACATGAGCACGAAGACATTGTATTTGAAAACTATAATGACAAATCAATGTTATTTTATATGTAGCATAATTTAATAAATTAAACATGCAACCATTTGATGAAGAAAATTGATTACAAATTAGTTGTACATGTAAAACTGTGTATATATATATTAAATAACTATATACGTTTATAATATACTGAGTATTTGACTTGATTAAAGTAGAAATGTCAATGCCGTACAATGCTTTTACAAATTATGAATGCTGATATTGAAATTAAACTATAAAAACAATTACAGTTTTGATCTAAATTCTTTTATTTTTAAATTTCAGATGCTACCGTTATAGTTATATAAGATGAAAACACATTATACAGCAATAAGTTTACCTCGATGATCACAGACAGCTTGGACTTTTATGCTGTGAAAGCCTTTCCGATTTACATACGAAGCGCCATCATTGAGCGGTGCCTGAATGCGGATGAGTGTACCATCTTTGCAGCCAATAACGTTCAGGAATCCAGCAACAGCATAAAAGCTTTGTTTTACTCTTTCCTTCTTGCTTGATGATGGCGTCGGTTACATTTTCAACAACTCTGCCGAGAGTGTCTCCAATGACCAAATTAAATGCTCCAGTACCAAAAAATCTCAATGTTGAGGATTTTCGGAATTGATGTCAGCGCACGGTTTCTGTTTGTTTGATGTTGTAAATCGTCATGAAGTTGATTTTCTAAGAAAGAGAATCCATTCTTCGAAAAACGATAACATGCAATAAATTGTTCACTAGTTAATTCATAAAGATGATGAGCCAATTGAAGTTCCTTTGGTTTCCTTAATGGCAGAACAGCTATAGCAGCCATTTTGAAACGTAGTGTTAATCTGTTTTACTGTGCTTTGGACCTCAATTAAAGTTAACGGCAGAAACTGTCGTTAAACTTGCCATTTTGAGCAACCCAATGTTAACGCTAACGCTGATTTAAAATGGCCCGTTATCATTTAACGGTCCGTTTAGACTTAACGGTGCTTTGAGCAACTGGGGGTGACCTCAACCCATTAAACGTATTCATTATTAACTTTAATATTAGGTGTCCAAGTCCGGAAATGTTGTTTTCTATTGAAATATTTTCTACCTTCCGTGTTTTAAAGGCAGTTCCTTAAAATGTCTATGGAAAAATTTAAAGTACACTATTTTAACAACCATAAAAACAGATCGAAGAACTGGTACCAATACTACGAACATGCATTTTATATAAATTACTATTAAGGCTAAACTGCATTGTTTAATGCCCTTAATGGAACTCGTGTTACATTTTCAATATTGTCTTTAAATCCAATTGGTTGATTTAAACTTGACTCACAACTGCAAATATTGCTTCAACCAAAAGGACTCTGGTAACATTTTTCTATATTAAATTAAATTGGCTAATGGACAACCTGGGCCTGATTATCACACCTACTTAACAAAAATTCACCTACAAGCTTTGATTGCTGATAAGGAGCGCTCAGTCTGTTCAATATTTAGGTTTCAGCTCTTTAGACGTTTATGGACACGTTTCGTTAAATGTCGAACGAATTTCTCAACGATTTCCATAAATATATATAAACAACTGTTACTATTTCTTTCAGTTAAGTAACTACTTTCAGAATAATTTGATCATTTTTAAAATAACATGTAAGTATAATGTAATTAAAATTATATATAAATATATATATTGTAGTATACACGATGTAGTGGAACTTTATTTATACTTAATAAATTAAGTTTATTAATAAATAATTATGCTTGTTAAATATTATGCTTACAATCCAGTCATCCTACTTCCAACAATTGTTTAGAAATTGCATAATTGATAATAATGTTGTGTATTATTATATATGAGAGAGTAATGAATGCAATGCCAGGACATACATTCGAGCCCCAACATAAAATATTGTTAATTTGAAAAGGTTAAATGAGGCGAACGGAAAGTGTTTGTCCTAACCACTTTGGTTATAATTAGAATCTTTCCGTCTCATAACCAACTTGGTACCACATGGCCATTTACGTGTTTGCAGTTTATAACCTATTTAAAAGGCTAAATCAGTAAAGGATCTCTTTTTGTTTTTGAATTGATCGATGTCACGTTACACACGCTTAGTTATTTTACTGATTTCGCTTAATGACCATTCATTAAAAAGCATCTCATTTAAATATGTCTCTTATTCAGGAATGCTATTTTGCTTGTATGACTATATATAGTATAGTACGTAAATCGTTTTCCAACTCGATGACACTTTTCGAATATTGCAAAATGTCATTCTTAAAAAGTGTGAAAAAGAACCTTTAGTGCATTTGATCATATTGTACAAGCTTTGTGGTAAACAGATCCCAGCTCATTTCGGTTTCAATTGTTTTTCCGTCCCGGATATGAGAGGGTGATAGGTTGATAGCACATGGTACTAATTTTAAGTAGTTTCCCGATTGTTAAACATTTTTGCCTGCGCGATGGATGAAATGTGATTGTGTCGGTACAAATATCAAATATGGTCTAAGCCGTGAGCGACACTTTGCGTTATTTGTATTTTCCTTTATCCGTTTCATGTACGATTTGAACACTTCAGCATATTAATGATGTTGAAATACATATGAGTCACGTCATATTCTAATCCATGTTGCCCCAGGATAGTGCGTTAATGAAAAACATAAGTGAATCATTGTGTTTCCTTTATATAGAAAGTACATTTTAAACAAAGAAGCGATTTTTGTAAGACCTTATATATATATGAGAGAGGGAGAGAGGAGAGAGAGAGAGAATTATTTTATTATTTTTCTTATTTATTATATTCCTCATTTTAGATGACAATTACCACTCTCTATCAAAAACTAGAGCGATGTCATAAGTCATGCCAATGTCTGAGTTCAAAGGTACATAACCGCTGTGTCAAACTCATAGAAGCCATGCCAATGTTTGAGTTCTATGGTACACAATCGCTGTGTCAATCTCATAGAAGCCATGCCAATGTTTGAGTTCAAGGGTACATAACCGCTTTGTCAATCTCATAGAAGCCATACCAATGTTTGAGTTCAAGGGTACATAACCGCTTTGTGAAACTCATAGATGCCATGCTAATGTTTTAGTTCAAGGGTACATAACCGCTTTGTGAAACTCATTGTAGCCATGCCAATTTTTGAGTTCAAGGGTACATAACCGCTTTGTGAAACTCATGGAAGCCATGCCAATGTTTGAGTTCAAGGGTACATAACTCAGGAAAGAGTGCATCACTGGGCTTGAGAAAGGTGTCTTGCACACATAAACATCATAATAATGACATACATCAAGTTTCAAAGCAATCGCTTGTAAAATTAGAAGAACTTCACTCTACAAACGTTTATCATTTTATGAATTACATAGTTCACGTGAATGTAACTAAAAAAGTGTGTATCACTAACAAGAGCTGTCAGAGGACAGCGCGCTCGACTATTCGAGTGCTTGACAGTATAACTTAAGCCATCATGGGGAAATTGTTCAAATTATTCAATAAGGTAAAGGTAATAGTTCAGGTATATTTTCCACAATCTATTGAACATTTGTAAAGACATAAAAAAAACTAATAAGATTGTATTTCAAGTTTAATAGCAATAGCTTGGGTGGGAAGTTTGGAAGGTCCTTCGAAAATAAAATAAATAAATATTTGTTGTTGTTTTTTAAACCATTTTTCAAAGAAAAAAATAATATTTTTGGGTTGGGTAGGGGGGGGGGGGGGTTGAGAGGGGGGTATAATGTGGGGTGTGGTCATTTATTAGACGATCTTTCAAAAAAAAAATAATGAAAAACATTTATTTTTTTGGGGAGGTGGTAGGGGGATGTGAGAGGGGGGTATAATGTGGGGTGTGGTCATTTATTAGACGATCTTTCAAAAATAAAAAAAATAAAAAATAATATTTTTTTTTGGGGGGGGAGGGGGCAGGGATTCTGGGATGGGGCGTGGGGTATTGGTTGGGTGGAATCCATTGTGGTATTCAGGTAGGTTTTGTTTTGTCAAAGTATCAATAAAATCTGATCATACATAAACAAGTTATGGCAATTTAACTAGAATTTATTCTTTTGACCTTGAGAGTCAAGGTCATTCAAAGGTCAAGGTCAAATTGAATTTGCCAGGTACAGTACCCTCATGATAGTATGAAAATATTTAAAGTTTGAAAGCAATAGCTTTGATACTTTAGAAGTCAAGTGGATATAAACACAAAATTTAACAAAATATTCAGTTAATAAGACAAAAAAAGGGCCATTATTCTTACAAAATGCTTGATACAGTTGTCTGCTCTTGTTTATAGGTTGGGGTCATGTTGGTAAAGAAGTTTGCAAGATATGAAAGCAATATGTCAAGGGACATTGAACATGTTTGAGGTGGTACGCAAACTTTAACAAACAGTTATCAATAATATGCATATTCTAAGTGGAAAAAGGGCCATAATTCTTACAAAATGCTTGATACAGTTGTCTGCTTTTATTTATAGGTTGGGGTCATGTTGGTAAAGAAGTATGCAAAATATTAAAGCAATATGTCAAGGGACATAGGAAATATTTGGGGTGGTTCGCAGACTTTAACAAAGAGTTATCAATAATATGCATATTCTAAGTGGAAAAAGGGCTATAATTCTTACAAAATGCTTGATACAGTTGTCTGCTCTTGTTTATAGGTTGGGTCATGTTGGTAAAAAAGAATGCAAAATATTAAAGCAATATGTCAAGGGAATTAGAAAATATTTGGGGTGGTACGCAAACTTTAACATACAGATATCAATAATATGCATATTCTTAGTGGAAAAAGCGCCATAATTCTTACAAAATGCTTGATACAGTTGTCTGCTCTTGTTTATAGGTTGGGGTCATGTTGGTAAACAAGTATGCAAAATATGCAAGCAATATGTCAATGGACATAGGAAATAATTGGGGTAGTACGCAAACTTTAACATTTGCACGCTAACGCTAACGCCGACGCCGGGGTGAATAGGATACACTACGTCTAGCGCGATTTCTGCCATACACATCGCATCACCGTGATTCAGCCTAGAGTGGATAATTACTATCTCACCACGATACACCGTTGAACACGGTTATTTCGCCGTGGCGAATTGCGGTGTCAGTCTCTGCGTTATCGGGAAATTGATCTCACGGGGGACCACCGCCATCGCAGTGGACCACCACGGTCTAGGTGGTTCGCGGTGAAATACGTGTGCAACAACAACATTATACAAATGTACGGTCTGCAATATCGAAATGTACATGTTCATTCACATTGCAGATCGTATAATGTTGTTTTTTAAACTTTGTATGTACATGTATTACATGCACTTCATAAAAAAATCACCGAATGTTCAACTCTTTTCTCTCGTGTTTGCCCTCTTTACAGAATCATTGACATGTCTTACATCGAGCGTGAGTATTGTTTGCGTTTCATGCTTCAGGTTTTGTTTCAATTGTTTCTGCATGAAGTTTCCCTTGTTGTTCTTAATAAAATATTTGTTTTTTGTTAACCTTTCGAAAACCCTTGCTCGTTTGTGTACATTAATAGCTCGCCAACAATAACATACATACATGTTACATGTACATGTAATTTGATATCAGACTATTTTTGTGATTTCCTGTTTCTTTTGTTACATGTATTGTATCGAATAAATGTACATGTACAAATTCGAGACATCCGCAGTAAGTATTAAATTCCTCGATATTTTAATAGCATAGTCATGCGAAAAGATCAGTTGTCATGTTGGTGAGTGACTAGTTGTATACCTGTTCTTTGTTCAATAACAAGTTCATTTTGAAACATTCACTTCATGTAAAATAACGTAAAAAAAGAAATCGTAATATTATTGTAAATATCGATTTACTTATTGTGTTACAATAATGTTGTGCATTGAGCAAATACAATGCATATCAAATTTATAAAGTATCGATAAGAAGTGTTGTTAAGAAATCGCGGTGAATTTAACGTGTCATAATTTCACATTTAGCTTTCTTTAAACTGTTTTACTCTTTTATTTCAGATACGACCAAGAATATGGTTTTCGGAAAATAATGAACATAGTAACAACGCTGACGAGTTTTTTATTATTAATATTATAAACATGCATTTAAATACTGATTATGTTATAAATATGATTTTGTTAAACATGTATATGTATGTCTATTTAGTGTACATGTGCCGTATTACAATACGAATAAAACGCTTGTTTTCTTACGAAATAATGATGGAGAATGTGATGTCTACGTCCATTTACTATATCGAATAAAATGGAGAAATTGATGTTTACATGAATTTACTATATCAATAAAATGGAGATTTTGTTCTTTATAATTATTTACATATATAACAGAACAGATGGTATTTGAACGCATCTTCTCACTTCTGTCGGTATTTTCTATTACAATCAAAACAAATATTCACACTCTCATCTACTCGATAAGGCGGCGATATATTTTGATATAAATAGGTTAATTGGTAAATAAAGAAACTCTAATTTGACATTCACAGAAACTAATTACCAATTAACAGATCTTTTATAATAAATAAAGTAATTATCAACTCTACATAGGAAACTAAAATAGTCAGAATTAAATAACACGTAACATGTTGATATGTAATTATTGGCAAGCTATACGTGCACCAACGAGAAAGCATTTCCGAAATTTTAACAAAAACAAACAATTCTTTAAATAAACAACAAGTAAATCTTCACGCAAAAACTGTAGAAACAAAACATTAAGTACATCACGCTCGATCTACGACATGTCAAATGATTCTGGAACGAGGATAAGCAATAGAAAATAATGAAGATTGTTAACAATCAAGTTACAATGTATACAAATGTACATACAAATGTAACAAAACATTCTAGAACTTTGCAAAAATTATACGGTCTGCAATATCGAAATATACATGTTCATTCACATTTACCTGTATTTCACCGCGAACCACCGTGACCGCGGTGGTCTACCGTGAGATCGATTTCCCGATAACGCCCGCAGTGTTCAGCCACTGTCGACGCGATCTATCATGATGGAAACACCTTCCGATCGCGGTGATTTGCCACGCTCACGAAAAATTGTCCACGGTGGGAGTGTGGTGGGTGGCAGAAATCGCGCTAGACATTGTTTAGGTCCACTATATATATATTTCATATATAAAAGTCGAGCTAACAATGAAAATGATTTCTTGCAAATCTATAATTCTTGGTGATGTATCAAGTTTTAATTCAATGGCTTGACAAATGTATAAGCAGTTTGCTACACAAATGTAGAACATTTTACGAAAAAAAATTGAAGGGCTTATAGATCAGTAATGCCTGGAAAACTGGGCATTAAAATTGGTGTACGGAAGAAACCCCCTTCGGAAGAAACCCCCTTCCCAAAAAACTGCATAGCGGAACAAACCCCCTTTCATATTTTGCATACGCGGAATAAACCCCCTCGCTAGTTTTGCATATGCGGAATTAACTCCCTTCCATAGCGGAATGAACTCCCTTCCATAGCGGAACAAACCCCCTTCCATAAAGAAAGAATATGCACGTTTTTGTAAAATATTTTGTAAATACGCTAGCTATTCTTACGACACAGGAACACTAACTTCGATCCTAATAAAAAGACGAATGCTTCGATTATTGTAGGAAAATTTGTACGTAATATCGTCGTCACGATCGGAGCGGGGCGCTAATTTGTCGTTGCTGCATTTTATTAAATTCGTCTTCAATTTAAAAAATTTCTTGCCTATTTTGGGTTATTGTAACATATTTTTATCAATATAGTACAATTTATTACATATAAAACTCGTATAATCTCAGTTTAACGAATGCAAGTAAAATTCACTCTGGACAGGTACGCAAATTGTAATTATTGTACATATTTAATTTAATATCGATATTTAATTTAATCTTTACAGAAATCGCTAATAATTTGATAAGTTTAAGACGAATATGTTAAATATGTTTATATATTTTGTTCTCTCGTACAAGTTTCTCAATAATATTTATCATTTATATGTTGTTGCTTTTTATTACAGCCATCAAGTGCATTGAAGGAGATGCCGCTCTGGTTGAGGCTGACGTAATTCGCCATGCGAGAGGCCAGCAGCCTTCGAAACAGAAGAGGAAGGCCAGGACGAATCATCAAACAACGCTGTTGACTTTGTGCCAGCAGTACACAAAGGGGGAGAAGACCATCCGAGAGTTCTTACACGAAATTCGATATAGCATAAGGCTATAATTGTGTGTTGTTAGGGAAGGGTGTTGTAAAATTTATCACGCCTTTTTTATGCATTAGTTTTTGTTTATCATACGTCTGTTTTATCGTGAATTAATGCGTGTATGTTAAATAAACTATTTGTTTATTGCTTTTAAATGTATACTTGTTTGATCATGGTAAATAAATGAAAATATATTATATTATATTTTGTCTATTTCATCCTTCAATAATACTTATTATTCCCAAATCGTATATTATTCGTTCCATTAGAATCTTGATTAATTCTACCTACCAAGTGTCTCTCCAACACGATGTCACTCGCGATAACGATGTTTGCGATTCACAGCTTGACTATTTAATGTGTATCATTAACAACTTGTGAACTAACGACCGGTACACTCCTTTAATCAGTTTTACGCACCTTCTTTTAAAGTGATATTATGCGCGTTTTTCACTGTTGAATTGAGATTCACAGCTTGAATATTTAATGTGTATCATTAACAACTTGTGAACAAAAGGCCGGTACACTTCTTTCATCCAATTTTCGCACATGCATTTAAAGTGATATTATGCGCTTTTTTCACTGTTGAATTGAGTTGAAGCTGAACAGAAAAGAATTAACATGTCAATATACTGTACCGTAATGTTCCGAAATGATCCGTATAACAAAAGTTTGTCTGTGTGTCGTATGAATGAATCTGCACTTAAACTAAATTAAGATTCACGTCGTACATCGAGTCATTTCGTCAATTGTCAGAACGAAAGTACGGTTTATATTCCAATGCATTATTTTCTCTTTCCGGGATATTGTTTTAATATGTTGATGCTGCATTAACAAATATAAGTATATATGAAGTGAAAACACCAAAAAATAAACAACGGTTGCGATACACACTCATAAACATAGCATGTGCTGTTAGATGCGCATAACACTTTGATAATGGATTTTGGATACGACTTCGGAAGGGGGTTTATTCCACCTGTCTAAAAACTTGAAGGGAGTTTGTTCCGCTATGGCGTTTTTAGGGAAGGGGTTTCTTCCGCTATGGAAGGGGGTTTGTTCCGTGTATTCAAAATAGGAAAGGGGTTTGTTCCGCTATGCCGTGTTTAGGGAAGGGGTTTCTTCCGAAGGGAGTTTATTCCGGTAATCCTTAAATTGTGTCTAATCTAACCTGCATGGTGAGGCTAAGCGTTCATATTGTCCTGAAATGTAGTGTCTAGAAATGTGTGGTGACTTGAATTATCATCTTATTCTACAAGTTCATTTGGTCTTCCTTTCTTCAAACACGAAAGTCAATGGTCATGAACATGTATTTGTCAAACACATAGAGACTAAACTGTGTACATATTTGCAGGAGTCAGCAAAGCATTGCATGGATAGAAAACTAGCCTAGCTCCAATGTGTAAGATAGTCTGCAGTTCTCTCCCATTCACACGTTGGTCATAAGAGTATTAAGCTTCAGGCGCTGGGAGTGGAAATAATGCATTTCATTATTGAAGGCTTTTAGCTTCAAATAAAATGATATAAAAGAATATATTTTGGGAACTTACAAATTTTTTTTACTTGCTAGCTCTACATTAATTTGAGTCTTTTATAGCTTTACATAATATTAAAAAAATCACGATTTCATCAAATCTGATTATTTTTCAACAACATTTAAAAACATTTCCCAGAAAACAAATCCGAACACAATTTTATACAATATTTAGCATCGATTGAAAATTAAAATGTTGAGTTTACCTCCAACAGCTCAATTAAACTCATGAACTTGTGCAGGTTTTTAGAAAGTCTGTCATAAATAAAAATTGCCAACAGGAACAATTACTGAACAAAAACCTGAAATAAATGATAAAACTTCTTGCCGAATTCTTTATAGGCCAACAACACTCATCCAATCATATATAACGATCAAACTGTCAACTAAATGACCACTTTAATATAAGTCACCAAATGAACCAACAATGCTTAGAAGCTGTTTAGGCAACTTATCAACTTTAAATACTGTAAAATAATTATTATTCGTGGGCAAATATTTTTTGTTGATTTCGTGGGTTGACTTACAAAACAAATTTAACATAATAACATCAGACAGTGACCGATTCGAATTCGTCTTGTTTTCGAAGTCAGAAATTCACTAATTAACCAGTCCGTAAACCTTGTTTTATTAAACAAAATTTTATGCCTACGAATATTAATGATTTTACAGTATGTAAACGGAGACATGAAAGTAAAGTTCAAGTCAATCAAGCTGGAGATTCGCCCTTGAGTACTGCTGGTCACGGGTTCTGTATGACCTCCCCCTCCACCACTGCTTCAGTGATCTGTCCCTCCGACATGGGGATGATCGACTCCACCGAGTTGTCAATCTCGATCTGCTCTACTGCCTCTATGACCTGTTCCGTGGACACCATCTGGTCCGCCGGACCCTGGACGACGACCTGGATCATGCGGCCCGAGTTCAGAGTCACATTCTGAACGGTGGTCTGCATCGGTCCCGATGACGTCTGGGTGAGATAGTTGAAGTCGTTTGCGATGTCTTGTAGGGCCTGGACTGCAACGCGGGTCTGTTCCAGAGCCTCGTCATCGTCGTTGTCCGAGCCGTTCTGCACTGGAGTCTGAGTGCCGCTGGTTGATGTGCCATCCGGAATGGAGATTGTTGGAATATTTAATTTACAGAGGCTTGTTCACAGTCTTTTTTTATTTATTACTTAATCTTTACAGAGGCATATCAAAGTTTATAGTGTTTATTTTTAAATAAGAATATCTTTAAAAAAAAGGTTCCTTTCCACACATTTTTTTATGATCTAAGTAAAATATTTATTATTATTTTTATTATTGAGGAAAGTTGTCCTCTGGGACACTTTAAGCGGGACAAGAGAAAATGCAGTCCACAAGCTTTGTCTTTAATTTGAACTACTGACCTATTTTTTTCCCTTCTCGACCCAGTTTAAAACTCAACTGATATATATTTAGACAAATGCTCTTATCAAGTTTATTGAAGAGCGGGCATAAATATGACCTCTACAATACTCACAAGCTTTGTCTTTTATTTGATCCACATGCAGATTTGGCAATAATTGCTGCCTTAATAGAGTGTTCACAAGGCAAAAGTATGTTGACAATGCACTTTCCACTGCCATGACAAAAGGGCAACCACAAAAGCTAACCATGAGCACTTTATTATCATGTCTGATTTGCAAGAGCTGTCAGAGGACAGCGCGCTCGACTATTCGAGTGCTTGACAGTATAACGTAAGCCATCATGGGGAAATTGTTCAAATTATTCAATAAGGTCAAGGTAATAATAGTTCAGGTATATTTTCCACAATCTATTGAACATTTGTAAATACATAAAACAAACTAATAAGATTTTATTTCAAGTTTGATAGCAATAGCTTGGGTGGGAAGTTTGGACGGTCCTTCAAAAATAAAGTAAATAAATGTATTTTGTTTTTCTTTCACTATGTTTCAAAGAAAAAAATATGATTTTGGGTTCGGTAGAGGGGGGATTGAGAGGGGGGTATAATGTGGGGTGTGGTCATTTATTAAAGATCTTTCAAAAATGAAAAATAAAAAAATAAAATTGGGGGGGGGGCAGGGATTCTGGGTTGGGATGTGGGATATTGTTTGGGTGGAATCCATTGTGGTATTCATGGTATTCAGGTAAGTGTTGTTTTGTCATAGTATTAATAAAATCTGATCATAAAAAAAAAGTTATGGAAATTTAACTAAAATTTATTTTTTTGACCTTGAGAGTCAAGGTCATTCAAGGGTCAAGGTCAATATTTACTTGCCAGGTACAGTACCATCATGATAGTAAGAAAATATTTGAAGCAATAGCTTTGATACTTTAGAAGTCAAGTGGATCTGAACACAAAATTTAACAAAATATTCAGTTCCTTAGACAAAAAGGGCCATAATTCTTACAAAATGCTTGATACAGTTGTCTGCTCTTGTTTATAGATTGGGGTCATGTTGGTAAAGAAGTTTGCAAAATATGAAAGCAATATATCAAGGGACATTAACAATAGTTGAGGTGGTACGCAAGCTTTAACATAGATTTATCAATAATATACATATTCTAAGTGAAAAAAGGGCCAGAATTTTTACAAAATGCTTGATACAGTTGTCTGCTTTTGTTTATAGGTTGGGGTCATGTTTGTAAAGAAGTATGCAAAATATTAAAGCAATATGTCAAGGGACATAGGAAATATTTGGGGTGGTACGCAAACTTTAACATTTGCACGCTCACGCCGACGCCGGGGTGAGTAGGATAGCTCCACTATATATATTTCATATATAATAGTCGAGCTAAAAATGCATGAAAAATTGGAAATGAACCTTTTTCCCTTTTAATCAAAGCAAAACTTTTTACAATAAAAACTGTAAATGTTAAACCTACCTTGTGGTTGCAGAGCATATGCGTGAGCATCTTCGATTTTAAAAGCTGACAGAACAAAGATAGAACGTTACCCAGTGTCAACTTGTGCTTATTTTTAAACATCTTACCACAAACATTATTTGTAGATGTGGCAGGCCATCCATAACTTTGGGGTAAATATTTTTTTTCATAGATTTTCGTTTATGACGAACTATTGAACAAATTATAGAACTTGAACATTGCATGCTTATTTTCATACTATTTTAAATTATATCATTCACAAAGAAATGATGGCACTTCTTTCATAAGAGTCTTTGCACTAGAATATTATTGATATTTGTCGGCATGAAATTTCGTGGTTTTTCAAAACAGGACTCAGGGTGACCGCTGTCGATTGCCATTGGCGACAAAATAAAAATTCTGTCGAAAAATTTCCGCAAGTGGCATATAATGGTGATAATTGCGATGATTTGGAGTGTTGTTACAAGATATCTTGCTTCAGAGATAAGGCAGCATTGAAATATACCAACTTTGCGCTTTAATGTGAAGCCGATTCAAGACCATTACGTAGACAACATGTATCGATTTTTTTTTTAGCAAAATCTGTGCAATTATAGGAAATAACTAAAATTTGTACATGTATAGGTTCTATTTAAACGTGACATGATATCTCTGTTTCACTCGTCAAAATGGCAAGTTGAGAGTGTATAACCCCTTGTAGAAAGTGAATGTTAGATTCTGCTAATGTTGAGACTCCTTCAAAAATTCAAACCACTATACGTTCACCTGCTAACAAAAAAAAACAAAAACAGAGAGTTGTTAATCAGAATTTCTTTTCCTTCAATATGATTTCCAACACAAAAGCTATGCTGTGTGAACTATGTATATCTTCAAAACTAATCAATTCATTCACTGCATGATGTACTGTTTTAAACAAGAGATGTGTTTGTCAGAAACACAATGCCCCCTAATGCGCCGCTTTGATTTTTTTTTTACCTTTGACCTTGAAGGATGACCTTGACCTTTCATCACTCAAAATGTGCAGCTCCATGCGATACACATGCATGCCAAATATCAAGTTGCTACGTTCAATATTGCAAAAGTTATGAAGAAGGTTAAAGTTTTATTTAAAGTTTTTGCATTTATTTTTTTGACCTTTGACCTTAAAGGATGACCTTGACCTTTCACCACTCACAATGTGCAGCTCCATGAGATACACATGCATGCCAAATAAAGTTGCTATGTTCAATATTGCAAAAGTTATGAAGAAGGTTAAAGTTTTGGTTTAAGTTTTGAGACACGCACACACACACACACACACACACACGCACGCACGCACGCACGCACGCACGCACACACATACACACACACACACACACACACACACACACACACACACACACACAGACACATACAATGACAGACAGGCCAAAAACAATATACCCCCGATCTTTCGATACGGGGGCATAAAAAGGAGAACATTTTTAAGCACATGAAAATCAATTTGGCATTTGATGTTCACAAAATTGACACAAATGCTTGTTTTATTTGACTGTGTTGAATTATGGGCTATATGTAGTGGGTCATATGCTAGAACACATTAATACTATTTACATGCTACACATTAATTGATTACTATTAGTATTATATTAATATTTTTATTTATTATAATACTGTTATTGTATCAATTTATTAAACATACTCTAAAATGCTCACCGTGGTCGCCGTGGTGTAATGGATATGGTGTCCGCCTAGCAACCGGGAGGTTACGGGTTCGATCCCCACCGTGTGAGCGTTCTTTAGATCTCCTTCAAAGACACCAAGTACTATTCTAGGCCCAGGAAACGGACTCGAGAGCATTTATATAAGCCTTAGGCTTTCGATGCAATCGAGCTAAAATAAATAGGTTTAAACTAACTAAAATGCTCAGTTTGTAAAATGAATAAAATGTTTGTATTTTAATAACATGATCTTCATTGTCCCCATGTAGTCTCAGTGTGGCGACAACTATTTGAATTTGGCGAAAGTAAGTGGGGACAATTTTTTAAAGCCCTGAGGGAATCCTGAGGACTTGTTCACGGAAAATTAAATTTATGTGTTTCCAATTTACGAAAACTACAGAGAAAATACCCATAACTTAACCTTGAATCATAAAAAAGGAGGAACTGAAACATCACTTACTTCCGTCGTCCGTTGTAACACTCTGGGTCACATACTGGCTGCCGTCTATGTTGGTGTGAACTGTCTTAGGTACATACCTGTTACCATGGTAGCTTCTTGAACTCTGGACCTCCGACTGTAAATTGAACATGGAGGTCAAATGTTGGGACTTCTCATCTCAAGAAGAAATTTACTTTTGCCATACATTTTCCTCTTGTTGCATATGCTAACATGAGTCAGGGATCGACAAATTGTGTTTCAGCAACTTACCTTGCAGGGCGAGTAGCTAAGAATTTCTTCCTGCCCTGCTGAAATATGTACTTGCCCTGCAATTTATTGAAAAAAATCAGTAACTAATATGTTTTATTGTGATTTGCTATTTGTTATGAAATAGAACTTTTAGTGTTAACTCATGAACTTCAATAAAGTTAATTAACTGTTTTAACACACGTTTAACTTGTTTGTTCTTCATTTAGCGCAGTGTGCAATAATCAACATCCGGTTATTTTTTAATCGCCGATTAAACGTTGTTTTGTTTGGCAAAAATGTTTTAAAACTTGAAATTTTAATCTTTTCGGCCAGAAATGCCACTCGCCCTGCAGGACGAGCGCTGCCGGAATATTCACACGTCCGCAGCCGATTTCTACTCGTAATTACGAGCGGGCGATAGGATTTGTCGATCCCTGAATGAGCCATCACCTAATCAGGGCTTACTCTGCCATTCGCCAAATATCCAATGACTACAAATAAGGAAATTTGGCTACAAAAAATTCCATTTGGCTACAAGGTTTTCTACATTATTACCCATAAAATATCCAAATAATAAAATAAAAAGACATAAAAAGGTAAATTTGGCTACAGAAAATTTTGAGCCAGAGGGTGCCCTGCCAATGCATATTGTTATGTTGCAAAAGCGCTATAACTTTAGTCATTGGCTCATTGATTATAGTAGTACTTTATTCAACTAGAGCTTTGTCACAGACGTGACAAATACCCCCACATGCCGCATTGACACAGAATATTTTGCATGTTTTCTTCACAAAAAACAGCTGACACCATGTTTAATGTTTAAAACGCACTAAGTGACCCCGTGACCTAATTTTTGACCCGGCATGGCCCATGTTTGAACTTGTCCTACACATCATCTAGATACAACTTCTGACCAAGTTTGGTGAAGCTCGGATGAAAACTACTTGAATTAGAGAGCGGACACCATGCGTAATGTTTAAAACGCACTAAGTGACCTCGTGACCTAGTTTTTGACCCGGCATGACCCATATTCGAACTTGATCTAGCCATCATCTAGATACAACATCTGACCAAGTTTGGTGAAGCTCGGATAAAAACAACTTGACTTAGAGAGCGGACACTTAATACAGACCGACAGACCGACAGACAGACCGGCAGACCGACAGACAAGTTCACTCCAATATACCCCCCTAAACTTCGTTTGTGGCGGTATAATTAACATTCACACCAAGCCAACATATTGCATATACAGTTATAACATGACAAATTGCTTAATAAAAATCCATATGACTCTACAATGAAGAATAATACATTATGACTCCACATTTCCGACAATATTGTTGATTTATAAGTTTCTACAGATAGTATCCACACAGCACATGACATATAGACAACCGGATACTATTTCTGGTATCTATTAATTCACTAGTGGACGTTAATCGTTTTCTTCTCTATATATTCTAAAAAATCTACATAATTGAATTAGATCATACCATGTCAGATAAGAACAAATTTAAACTAGAGCTTTGTCACAGACGTGACGAATACCCCCACATGCCGCATTGACACAGAATATTTTGCATGTTGTCTTCACAAAAAACAGTTTAAAACGCACTGAGTGACCCCATGACCTAGTTTTTGACCCTGCATGACCCATATTCAAACTTGACCTAGACATCATCTAGATACAACTTCTGACTAAGTTTGGTGAAGATGGGATGAAAACTACTTGAATTAGAGAGCGGACACCATGCTCAATGTTTAAAACGCACTAAGTGTCCCCATGACCTAGTTTTTGACCCGGCATGACCCATATTCGAACTTGACATAGACATCATCTAGATACAACATCTGACCAAGTTTGGTGAAGATCGGATGAAAACAATTTGAATAAGAGAGCGGACACTTAATACATACCGACAGACCGACCGACTGACAAGCTCACTTCTATATACCCCCCTAAACTTCAATTGTGGGGGTATAATAAAATAGATATATCTTTTCTTAAATGACGAAGATTTTATTTTTGCTTAAAAATATCCTTGTAAACTTATTTTTTGTGTGGACCAATGCTTTTTTCAAGCAACCTTTATAATTATTAGATATTTGTTTAAATAGAGACAAACAACACAAACATAATAAATTTACGTCTCTGAGTTTTCTGCGTGCTTCTGTTGCTGAGGGATCATGCAATAAGCGGACTGGATCGGACTGGATCAGCCAGTAAGGTGGACAGTGTCTGTTAGAAGTACTGCAGATCAGCATATGTAACCTTGCAGTTGGCAGTGTGCCGTACATCTCTGCTTATTTGACGGACATTAAAGGCAAAGGATTGCTGTGACGTTAAGAACCAAGAGAAGAAGAACTGAGGTAATTCAACACACGCATGGACTGTCAGCGTCAAAATGATGACATGTGATTGTAAAAATGCTTAAATATACATACACTGTTTTAATAATACTTGTATAATTTATACAATAAGAAATAACATATAGAACAAGAGCACCACATAACGGGTGCCAACGCTCTCCTGCGGGTGCAGTTTTGAATAAATGAAAGCTTGTCAGAATTTTTTTTAGAGGTCTCAGTGACCTTGACCTTTGACCTAGTGACCCCAAAATGGATGTAGCGTGTAGAACTCATCAAGATGCATTTATATATGAAGTTTCAAAGTTGTAGGTGGAAGCACTTTGATTTTAGAGCCAATGTACAAAAGGTTAACAAAATGTATAGGTTTTAGCACGACGCCGGGAGAAGAGCTGGCTATGACAATACCTCAGTTTTTCTCCAAAAACAGCCGAGCTAATAATACATATTATAAATTTAATTAACAAACTCAACTTTAAACAAATTAAACACATACATTGTGTATTCAGTCTATTAGACTGGTACATTTGAAGATTAACTTTTCTAGCGGGCAATGCCAATCAGGTGGAGGCGGTGATAGACATGCAGCGGAGAGGCATGTCTGGAAATGCGTGCAATTCAACGTGATGCTTATCACACCATTAAAGTCAGATGCCTTCACAGAGGATATGCTGCTATATCCATCCGGTGGAAGGTAGCATTTGCCAATTTCCCACGGATCCGTTGCCCATTTTTTAGCTTAAGTGTTTGCCCAAGAAGGCCCATTAAATATGTGTAACGATGTGATATTCTGTTTTACTTTATCACATGTTTGGCATGACTTGTATTGTAGTGAATTGTGGAACAAACATTTATTTCCTTTGCTATTTTTACACACGTCCAGAGTTGGACACGGTATAAGGTTTTCAATAAAGCATTGTCCACAATTTCTACCAACTTTTTTTGGACTTAAAGTAATTCCATCACAACAAAATCAGTCAATCTTTCCTTTGTGATAATGAGGGCAATGCACGCTTTGAACCAGTTATTGGTCTGCTTATCAGTGAAGATGTTGGTGTTGGCAGCCATCCTCACGTGACTACATGAACCATTCAGTAGAGATTTAGTTTGTGGACAACCGACGAGTAGATGGTATTATGGAACGTCGTAAATGTTCTTGTCCGTGAGCATCCTCTGATCATGTTATCTTGGTTGCTGTATTTGTCCTATAATTAAATAAGTATATTTTACCAAAATAACAGGCTGTTCAAAGAATCAAATCAACTGAAACGTAAGGCATATCATTTTATAAAAAACAGTATGTGTGTTAAAACCTTTGGTTGCTCTATTTGTCCTATAATTAAATAAGAATATATTTTACAAAACTTAGATAGTCTGTACAAAGAATAAAATCAACAGAAACATTAGGCATATCATTAAACAAGAGCTGTCAGAGGACAGCGCGCTCGACAATTCGAATGCTTGACAGTATAACGTAAGCCATCATGGGGAAATTGTTCATATTCAATAATTTATTAGACAATCTTTCAAAAATAAAAAAAAGGAAAAAAAATAAAAAAATTGGGGGGGGGGGGGGTAGGGGTGGAGGGTTGAGAGGGGGGTATAATGTGGGGTGTGGTCATTTATTAGATGATTTTTCAAAAATAAAAAAAGGAAAAAAAAAATTTTTTTGGGAGGGGAGGGGGGGCAGGGATTCTGGGTTGAGGCGTGGGCTATTGTTTGGGTGGAATCTTTTGTGGTATTCAGGTAAGTGTTGTTTTGTCAAAGTATTAATAAAAACTGATCATTAATAAAGAAGTTATGGCAATGTAACTAAATTAATATGCATATTATAACGGAAAAAGGGCCATAATTCTTACAAAATGCTTGATACAGTTGTCTGCTCTTGTTTATAGATTGGGGTTATGTTGGTAAAGAAGTTTGCAAAATAGGAAAGCAATATGTCAAGGGACATTGAAAATACTTGGGGTGGTAAGCAAACTTTAATATAGATTTATCAATAATATGCATACATGTATTCTAAGTGAAAAAAAGGGCCATAATTCTTACAAAATGCTTGATACAGTTGTTTGCTCTTGTTTATAGGTTGGGGTCATGTTGGTAAAGAAGTATGCAAAATATTGAATCAATATGTCAAGGGACATAGGAAATATTTGGGGTGGTACGAAAACTTAAACATAGATTTATCAATAATATGCATATTCTAACTGAAAAAAGGGCCATAATTCTTACAAAATGCTTGATACAGCAGTGATTTTTTTTCATGCAATTGGGAATGGGTCCGGTACCCATGCCTTTGGGGATTTTTCGCGTCGTGAAATCATCAAATGGGGAAAAAAAGAGTCGCGAAATCTTCCAATTGGGAAAAATCAAGTTGCGAATTGTACGAAATGAAGAATGGTATTTTAATGACTTTTTTAATTTTTGTCAGCTTTAAATGACACAGGAAAGCAACATAAATTTTATTCACAGTCTTGCACAAACAACAACGTGCTATCGGAACAAAGATTGGTACAAACAGAGTATATCAAGAATGGCGTCTTCCTGGGCTGATGAGAGTCTAGACACCAGGACTTGTACGAATAGTTTCATCATGTTCTTCGTCAATCTGCATTTGGCTACTGTCATCTTCGACATTTTTTGTTATTATACCTCACTTTTATTCACAATGCTAAACTCCCATAGGCCATCGTGACATAGAAATACTGTCAGACCCAGCGGGAAAAAAATTACTGTCAAAAAAATACTGTCGCCCGCTACTTTAGCAATCACGTGCCACCAGCGGGAAAAAAATTACTGTCCAAAAAAACTGTCGCCCGCTACCTTAGCAATCACGTGCGGAATGGTAAAAAATTATACTGTCCCATTCGCGCATGCGCAGTACGCAGATTTGCATTTCCGTTGTATTTGGATAATTAAAACATCGATTGCAGCTGAAACTGTGCTGTAGAATAGAGTAATGCCATTATTTAAGCTTTGACAGGAGTCATAAAAAAATCAAATTAATATAAGCGACACGCTTACCTCAATGGCAACTTTAATCCAATGTTAATAACAATAAAGTTACAACGATATACACTTCCAGTGTTTGTTCTTAAGGTGTTATGCATGACAAACACACAATCCGAAATACGTTTTGGATTCGTTCGATGCTTTAAACAAATATTTTACTGTTAAAAAACCACCACGTCCATATTGTTGTCCCAAAATGTTTCGTCACCGAAATGAGGTCACACGAGTACGTCATAAATTGCGTAATGAAGTGATGCACAATAAATACGGAAAGCTGGTTCGGTAATATATTTTTAAAATAATTGACGACTAAGAAAATTGATGGGATAAGTCGATTACTAGATCTAGGTCGGTTCCGAATAAAGCGAAGTTCATTTTGCTCGGCCCGAAAATCTGAACCACTCAACATATTAATGGTTGTTCATTGCTGAAATTAAATACAATTATTGAATATTAAAATTGTTCATGGTTCATATCAAGTGTTCATGTTTGAATAGTTTGTTCGGTATAATAAAATTAATATTACATGTCTGACAGGGTGACAGTAAATTTGTCAACTTTCGGAAAAAAACTGTCAACCTTGGCTTCGCCTCGGTTGACAGTATTTCCTCAAGTTGACAAATTTACTCTCACCCTGTCAGACATGTAATATTTATATATTGCAGTGTACGGAGGGAAATTGGTGGATGAAACATACGCTGAACTTTTTTACGTCGGTTAACGATCTGCTTTTGACTTCACTAGGCTTTAATTTCTTTCTGTAATACTTGCCGGGAGTGTACGAAAATTCAAATTGGTTTATATTTCGCAATAACAAACACGTATTTAATGTATGAATGTAACGTTAAATGTTTAAACCAGTCAATGATTGAGAAGTCAAATCGGCCGCAAGTTAAAACGGTGTTGAAAGACGTCAAGTTGGCGTTTTCTGGGATTGTTAACTAAATTTTTATTGGGATTTTTATATTTTTTCGGAAATTGGGACGGGTCCGGCTCATTTTGGGAACGGGTCCGTAGGTCATTGGGAACGTTAACCGGACCCATCTAAAGAAGGACAAAAACACTATACAGTTGTCTGCTCTTGTTTATTGATTGGGGTCATGTTGGTAAAGAAGTATGCAAAATATTAAAGCAATATGTTAAGGGACATAGGAAATATTTGGGGTGGTACGAAAACTTTAACATTTGCACGCTCACTCTCACGCTAACACCGACGCGGGGGTGAGTAGGATAGCTCCACTATATATATTTCATATATAATAGTATATATTTCATATATAATAGTGGAGCTAATAAAAACCAGTATGTGTGTAAAAACTGTGTAATCTACAAGCAAATAGGTATATTTTACTAAACTCATGTATTCAGTTGTAAGACAAACATCAACTAAAACATAAAGCATGTCATTTATCACAGTGTGCATGTAAAACCCCATATAAACTCTATTTAATAACAAACAACATTTAATACCTAAAATGTGTGTTTGCATTTTTACATTTCACACATAATTTTATTAAAATGATATTGTCTTGTCAACACCTTACATATCTAAAAGCTGCTATGTTTGATAAATTGTTCAACGTTTTTAAATGCGTAATCACAGTGCTCCAGCTAGGATTTGAAAAGGGCAGGGAGGGCTATTTTGTCAAAAGAGCAATTTTGATGCACAGTATTTTATCCAAAGGGCACTTTCGGCGCGTGGTCGTATCTGGAATGCTCCCTGTTGCATATTAATTTTAATGTTATTAATAATTGTAAGAATATATTATTTCCATTATTATTAAAAACCATTCAAATAATAATATATATTGTTTTATAAATAAAAGGACAGGGCGGGGCGTCGGAAGGGATGGGCAGGGCGCCCTTCCATTTAGTCCTAGCTGTAAGATTTGAAAAGGGCAGGGGGGAGGGGGGCTTGTGCATATTAAGTGTTATTTTATTTATAATTGTTAGAATATATTATCTCCATTATTATAAAATCATGCAAATAAAATGTCTATAATGAGGAGTTAATTAATAACAATGTAATATGAGATTTATAAATTAAATTATGTCTAAATAAATTAAAGGGCAGGAGAGGGCCGCTGAAGGACAGCGCGGGGCTTCGGAAGGGCAGGACGGGGCTCCTTTCGATTTAGGCCTACCTGGAGTTCTGCACTATTTTTCACCATAACTGTATAAGGGAATATATGTCTACAGTACAGACAAAGACCCTCGTCTGATTGCATTAATGAATAATAAGAGCTGATTGTTATTTACTGTTTCCGTATTGGATCGGATTTTATGTCCATAATTAGTGGGCATGTGTCTTAAAACATAATTTGTTTAAAAGCAGATGCCTCAAAACCAGACACCATGGGCAGACAAACGATTTTATTTTCAGTTATCTGTTAAACAACTGTTTAACTGGCACCTATAGTACCCACAGCTATCTATTCGAATTGGCATATGTTTTTATAGAAGCAACTTTCGAAGATTCTCTAGACTTTACACTTTTGAACACACAAACCTTTGAACGAATATTATTTAAATCAATTGTATACGTAAAAACTCAAATTATTCACCTTAGAAATGAGAATGCTGTTCTTGCCGGCAGGTTATTATTGTTGTTGTTGTTGTTGTTGCGCATACGGATTACTTAACAGTTTCTCAGGCCTCCGTCTCAAGCTTATCATGGGTCTTGGTTTGAGATGGCTTGTGTACACCAACCACGTTAACACCTAAAAACAAACACTGTTTCATTTCAATTTCAAGTTTTATTTAGATTGCATTAAAAATGTGACTCGAAAGTGTTATACAGTGTTTCACTAAAGCCATATAAGGAAAAATGCCTCGCCCCATGGCGGCCATGTTTTTTGACGAAACATAACTATCTTCGAACTCAGCAGAGTTATTATTAGAACAAATGTTCTGACCAAGTGTCATGAAGATTGGACAATAAATGTGACTTCTACAGTGTTAAAAAGGTTTTACTAAAGCCATATATGGAAAAATGCCCCGCCACCCAAGGCAGCCATGTTTTTCAACAGAATGGAACAACTTTTGAACTCATTCCATATATCGTTAGAACAAATGTTCTGATCAATTTCATGAAGATTGGACTAAAAATGTGACTTCTAGAGTGTTAACAAGGTTTTACTATAGCCATATAAGGAAAACGTCAACATCGTCTGGCAATGTTTTTAAACCAACCGGAATCATTTTCTAACTTGTCCAAGATATCATTGGGACACATGTTAATGACGCACAAGGGACAAGGCACAAGAGACAAAAGGCGATCACAAAAGTTAACCATGAGCACAAAGGAAAAATGCCCCGCCCCTTGGGGGCCATGTTTTTCACCCACCCAGAACCATATTTGGACTCATCCGACACATGTTGACGACGCACAACCGACAAAAGGTAACCTTTTATTAAATCATATTGTGAAAGTAATGATTTTAGAATTATGTTTTGTTAAATAAAAATTATTGCTATTTTTGTTATCATTTCAGGTTTTTCATAATCATAGGCTAAGCATTGTATAGAAAGTGTCAGAAATCAGGGTCTAAGGACAGCGTATGCTAGTCAGGTCCGTGTGTACAAGCCGCTGTGTAAAACTTTTGCGTCCCCATTACTCCCACCAGACTACATCTGAGCTACTTTTAAAATCCGGGAAAGGGACAAGCCAGCAACTAGACTCATATTTAACATAATACATCAACTTTATTTGGAAAACTTAATAAAGAAATAGATCAGTTTAGGAAATAAAGAGAACATAAGCGGAACAGTTTAATATAAATTAATCAATTATATTTCAGTCTTTAGTTGTTTACATGTATATTGATTTTAAAATGATACTTGATTGAGGAGCATAAGTAAAATTACAGTTTGCGGAAAAGGCAGATATGAACTTTTAAATAAACAAGAGCTATGTTTGTGAAACACAATGCCCCACCGCTTTGAAGCCGTATATTTGACCTTTGACCTAGAAGGATGAACTTGACCTTTCACCACTCAAAATGTGCAGCTTCATGAGATACACATGCATGCTAAATATCAAGTTGCTATCTTCAATATTGCAAAGTTATGACCAAGGTTAAAGTTTTGTGACAGACACACAGACACACACATACAATGACAGACAGACAGGCCAAAAACAATATACCCCCGATCATTCGATCGGGGGGCATAAAAAGTGTCTAAGGGCCTGAAATCTTCCACATTTCTATACTGAATATCTTATAAATGGTTGCAGTTGGAATTGACTAATTTATTTTCGGCTATAGCGTATTACATAACCTCTCGAAGATATTCAAACATGAAATGTTTATTTAGAAATAGTAAAGTTAAGGGCAGAGGCAGATATGTTCTTTTCATTAAGAAAATCGGCATCGGCCTGAAATATTACAAAGATTCGCTACTGAATATGGCCGAGACTATTCACCTGAAAATAAAAAGTTTTCTTAGCCTAACTTTAAACTAACATCAAAATGATACGTAAATCGGAGGTTTTTTATAAAGAAATAATAAAGTTTGAGGCAAAAGCTGATATGTACTTTTCAATAAGAAAATTTGTATCGACCTGAAATGATACAAAGATTCGCTTATGAATATATCCGGGAATATTCACGTTCAAATCAAAAAGTTTTCTTTGACTTGTAATTTTGTATTTTAGCTTTGAAATGATACATTCATCAGAAGTATTTATATAAAAGAAGCAATAAAGTTTTAGGCATAGTCTGATATGTACTTTTCAATAAATAAATCTGCATTCGCCTGAAACTTTACAAAGATTCGCTTAGGAATATTTCCCAGACTATTTGGGCTAAAATAAAAAAGTTTTCTTAGCCTTGTAGATTTTTATATTCCTTTAAAATAATATATATATCATAAGTGTCCATAAAGAAATCTGCATCTGCCTGAAATGTTTCAAAGAATTGCTTATGAATATCTCCAGACAATTCACGTTAAAACAAAAAATGTCTTTGCCTTGTAGATTTTCATACTACGTTTAAAATGATAGCTAAATCAGAAGTATTTATACAGAAACAAATATTTTGGCAAAGGCAGATATATCAGTGTTCTACAAAAAAAAAATAGTACATGTAGTTATATTTTAAAAGTAGACGGCAACTTACTTACAATGTACTTAAATATAAAATGGGTGTATTTGCACCATTTGAATTTATTTTTTTGGGAAAAGTAGCCGGCATCTAGACTGAATGTAACCTGTGAAATCGCCGGCTGCTTGTGCTTACGGAGAACACTGTAGATACTTTGTCTTTTAAATAGCCTAACTTGGTCTGAAATCTTTCACAGTATTGTTATTTAATACTTGCAAAAATTTTAAAGTTAAAATCATAAAGTTATAGACAATTGATTTTGATATCACCTGTATACTTATATTTTGTTCATTACTTCCAAAAGACACTATTAAGTTTAAGGCAACGGCCTACCGGTATTTAAAGGTTGTTTTTTTAATAACTCACCTTAAAATACTATTATTACTATTTAATTGTTTCTTAATATTGCTTCAGGGACACATAATTTTCAAATCTATTATGTTTATTTTTAAATCTCTTTTAATGCATCAACGCTAAAATGAAAATCAAAATTGTTTAATATGTTTTCATTTCTATCGTGCTAAGTCATGAAATATTGTTTATTGGAATCAATCGGGAAAACAAGCTGTCTTGGCGAATTAAAAGGCCAGATAAGAGCGAGATCAGCAACTGCCTGACAAATGTCACATGACATACCGGTAGATCTCCTTTTCGCCATGCGAATTCCCGATACTTTCTATTGGTCCAAATGGAAGTTTCAAATCTTTTGTATTTAAAGATCTTTAGTTTTGACATGTTTAATGGATATAAACATCATATATGCCTCAATTTGTTTTTACAAAAGAAGAATGCTTTTTTCAGTGTTGATAAGAGTGTTATATTTAATATTATGCGATATGCTTGTTGAGACGTGGGTTATTTTCATGAAGTTGTTACTTCACAAATATTTAATGAATATGTAACTATTAATAATTATAAACATAACTAGAGCTTTGTCACAGACGTGACGTATACCCCCATGGCCGCATTGACACATACTATTTTGCATGCTGTCTTCACAAAACAAGAGAATCTAATTTATGGCGATTTTTAAGAATTATTATGCCATTATTATTTATGGCCATTTTGACCTTTGAACTCTTGAATTCTTTCGCATGACACGCCGTCCAATGACTGTGAACAAAATTAATAAACAGAGTCATTTTAAAATCTCACAATGAATGACATAGTTATTGCCCGGACAAGCTCATTTATGGCCATTTTTGATCTTTGAACTCCAAGTGTGACCTTGACCTTGGAGATATCGACGTTATTCTTTTGAATGACACAGTGTCAAATGATTGTGAACAAATGTAAAAAGTAATTTTAAAATCTCACAATGAATGACATAGTTATGGCCTGGACAAGATCATTTATTGCCATGTTTAACCTTTGAACTCACAGTGTGACCTTTTACAATATTGACGTTATTCTTTCGCGCGACACGCCGTCCAATGATGGTGAACAAATGTGCCAAATGATTTTAAAATTTCACAATGAATGACATAGTTATGGCCCGGACAAGCTCATTTATGGCCATTTTTGACCTTTGAACTCAAAGTGTGACCTTAACCTTAGAGATAAGGACGTAATTCTTTCGCGCGACACACCGGCTAATGATGGTGAACAAATGTGCAAAATGATTTTAAAATCTCACAATGAACAATATAGTTATGGCCCTGACAAGCTCATTTATGGTCATTTTTTACCTTTGAACTTAAAGTGTGATCTTCACCTTGGAGATATCAACGTAATTCTTTCGCGCGATACACCATTCAATGATGGGTAAAAAATGTGCCATATGATTTTAAAATCTCACAATGAACGACATAGTTATTGCCCCGACAAGCTCATTTATGGCCATTTTTGATCTTTGAACTCGAGGTGTGACCTTGACCTTGGAAATAAGGACGTAATTCTTTCGCGCGACACACCGTCCCATGATGGTGAACAAATTTGCCAAATTATTTTAAAATCTCACAATAAATGATAAAGTTATAGCCCGGACAAGCATTTGACCATTGAACTTCAAATGTGAACTTGACCTTAGAGATATCGATATACTTTTTTCACTAGACACACCGTCCCATGATGGTGAACAAATTTACCAAGTTATTTTAAAATCTAACGATAACTGACATAGTAATGGTCCGGACAAACTTTCGGTTTAAAACACACTACAGTGTAAGTGACCCCTTGACCTAGTTTTTGACCCGGCATGACCCATATTCAAACTTGACCTAAACATCATCAAGATACAACTTGTGAATAAGTTTGGTGAAGATCGGATGAAATTTCGGGACAAACCGACAGACAGACAGACCGACCGACGGACCGAGCGACCAACCGACAAAGTGACTTCTATATAGCCCCCATTACCAATGGTAATGGGGGTATAATTATTAACCTTTGATGTATATGTTGTTTAATGTTTATTGTCTAATAATTATAATAAATAATTGATTGAGTTTATATTGTCAAACCACTATCTTGAAAATAGGTTCTTGTTTAGCCGAGCATTCTGATTGAATATTCCAATTTCAATATTTGCATACTATAAATAGCCTTAAAACTGTCGTTGCAGGAGAGATAAATTTCTTTTGAAAAAATGTCAACAGACCATATATGTAGTATGAACAAAATAATAAATAAACAATTATGTGTTACTTAGGAACACTATATGAACAATACATAAAGAGAGGAAATCGTTGATCGTTACAATATTGAAATGTTTTTGTCGCATTTTTGATCAGCTAAACGATGGTGACTGTGTAAAACTTTTTTCCTTAATGACTGCATCAAGTGGGATATCTATCACATTATTTCATGCAATCTCTATCCTAGCGTTACCAGTTTCCGATAATTTAACAATAAAACTCACCTTAAAAAGTGTTCTGTGTTCATTGTCGTCTTTTCTGACTCTGCATCATCAAGATGGATGTTCTAAGTGTAATTTACAACAAAAAACGGGAACAAAAGAGCCAAGATAAGGGAAGTTAACCATAAAAACAAACGGACGTCAAAAACTGTAAAACAGAAAGTGCGACACCGGTTTTCGATAGTTGAATGCATAGACCAGTTGACGAGTGACGTCACGCGCACCTGCAAAGTTTAGACTCCGCCCACTAGTTGGCAATAAGAGGTAGAATTCATATAAGCGCATATAGAGAATGTTGACAAAATCATCGTTTTTAGGGATAATCATGCAAAATATCAAATATAATTTTACTAATTATGTCTAAATACATTAGCATGCAAAAAAATGCATATTTGGAACGATTATATTGTTGTTGTTATTTGTTTTTACTAACAACTGGAGTGGAACACAATCTAAGAGCTCGATATGTGGTAACCACAAAAATCACTCTACTTGGCATTTCTTCGCGACCATTTTCAGTTGAAACATTCTCAGAAATTGAAATTCTTTCAGAATAAATTAAATTTAATGAACGAAACAAATAAGGATGATAACATACAACCAATATGTCAATTTTATGTACGCAACATAGGGTACCGTAACTGATTTGAACCTTTTATAAAGTTTATATGTCTGAAAAAAAAAACAAAGACCCGTAAAATGTATCTTATGGGTCTTTGGAAAAAAACTTACCTTGTTACACATTAATTAAATTCTCTTGATTCATTTAATTGTTTGATTTAATTGTTCACACTAATTTTTACACTCTTTGTTGCAGCATTTATATCCCGGTGTTTAATTGCACCTTTGTTCATCACAACCCGATTATCTCGTTAGAATTACTAACGACTCGCCCCCTTAACGACTCGCCCCATAACGACTCGCCCCATGTTTTATAACGACTCGCCCCACCTATATAACGACTCGCCCCACATACATAACGACTCGCCCCATCAAAGCTTATATGGTAGCATTTCTTTGTAATTTTGATTATGTTTATGCTTTATTTGTGTGTTTAATATGTTATTGTGTTTAAACAAAAACGAAACATTAAAGTGGGTGGGATATGGAAAAATTTCTTAAGATTAGGCAAATTAGAAGTTAAATTTTTTAATAAAAAATTAAAATGCTTTTAAGACACATAACATTTCTGTATTTAATGTTACATAAATGGTTTATTGTTGATTTATTGTTGATTGTTATATATAGAAACCATTTTTTTCAGGAACGTAAGTGTCAACAGAAACTGGGATACTGTATCGCATCCTGCAGATTTCTACAGATGAATAGGAAGAGAAATATATAAGAAAAACAACTTTTTGTTTAGGGTTTATTAGAAACATATGTATCTACAAATAGCAACAGCATATACATGTATGATACATAACATTATAAATGTTATTATTGAGCAAATATTAACCACAATCAATTTATGTACATAATTTTAATTACAAGTGTTTCACAACAATAGCATATATACATACATATTATTATACATGTTGTTGAGCAAATATCAACATTCAATTTATGTACATGATTTTATTTACAAGTGTTATTCATAAAACATTAACACACTATTTACACTGGCCCGTACATTGATGAACACAAGTCCAACAGCTGACTAGTAGAAATTCTACGATCATTGTAGCGCTTCCATACTCCCCACAGCTTCCCCTGTATCTTCTGTGTCTGTTTGGTCTGGTGCCTTCGCAACTTTCTCTCGCGTACCAAACGCACCTGGGAGTTCAACATCTTGGCCTCTTCAAACAAGAGCTGAACCAACAAATAAAAGGGGAGATTCCCTTTCTTGGCTCGACGGTTCAGGCGATGATGCCAGCCCTCGCAATCGTTGTTTGTGCGTATAGACCGACCGAAGACGCAACAACTTTCAATGGGCCTCAGTTCATTTGTCATCCACGTCCGTTCTATGTAGTCAAAGTATTGGTCCGTCGCGTCAGTGTCCGATTTCGTCCGTACGGTGTCGAAAGCAGGTCGAATATCATCAACGGGTAGTAGCGGCAGTGCAAAGGTCTTTCTGAGAAGAGCATAAACGTCAGCGCGGGCGTTGTATGCACAAAGGAATGTCCGTCTGATGACGCAAGCTTTGGTTTTCCTCTCTCTGTCCTGCTATCAACAATCGTGTAGGTGACTGGAGCAGTGGGTGTGATGTCCGTTACTGTCGCGTCATGTAATGTGTTCTCCATGTCTTCTGATGAGAGTTGCCGTTCCGGTCGCGTTACGTCAAATGAGTCGTCAACCTCCATTTCCTCTTGAAGGAGAGACATGGCTGATGTCGTGGTTTCAAATGTGGTGTTGGTAGACTCCGCTATCGAGCTGACTGTCTCTTCCATCGAGTGTTTAACCAAATCGTGGAATTAATTGATTTATCACAAAGCGTTTATTTGAAACCATTGCAAACTTTCCGCGCTAATTGTTCACACCAACACATTTAAAGAACCGCCAATCATTAAGCATTTTAAAGTAAAGTTCGTGTGAAAAATACAAAAAATGCAAATTATTAATATGCATTAAGATTGTTCATTTTCATAGAAGCACCAATTAGAAGCATCGAACCAATTTAAGTATAAGGTACGCATATTTATAGTATGCAATAAGATATTCATTTTTGTAAGTTATGCACAAAGCCATATTTTAATTTTTATGGTGTTAAACCGAATCCTGATGGTTATCAAACTATGCCGAACCGTAAATTCATCTTCTGAATTGATTTCATTTATATTACCATATATAAAATAACATTTTATTTTGATAGGGCGAGTCGTTATGTATGTGGGGCGAGTCGTTATATAGGTGGTGCGAGTCGTTATAAAACATGGGGCGAGTTGTTATGGGGCGAGTCGTTAAGGGGGCGAGTCGTTACATTACCTCTCGTTATGATCGGATACTGTCCAAACAATTACAAAGAAAACATTGTGTCATAAACCCAGGGACCTATACTTGGGTCCCTGCATAAACCACATGTGGCAGATCAGTGTCTGGTCATTAAACACATGTAACGATACCTCCATGTCATCTCTTGGCATATTGAGCAGTCATTTTAGCCAAATTATTTAGAAGCTAAAATACTGAACAGTTGCTTCAATAAAATATTTTAACATTAAAAAAGAATACATTTGTCGGAAATGGATTAACAGGAACTAGTGTATATATATATTAGCCAGTTTAATCATAATAATACATTGTTTAATAATTATACATTTAAAATATTGTGCAATTTTACTGCTACGCAATTAAGGTATTTAACGGGTACCGGCAAAAGTAAACTCCGCTATTACGTGTAAAGATTGTAAATTACTGCAGTGTAAGAAACACCATCATGAACACAAACAATCACAAATGGGTAAATAATTGCGTTAAATAAATTACATATATGCATTTTTCATAAAACGCTAGATTTGTATCACTCCTTATTACTAGTAAAGAGATTTCAATATACATGCAAAGACAGTTAAATTTGCATAATATGCAGGGGTTTTCAGTTTGTATGCTAAATTATATTAATATTGCCATTCAATGAAAACGAAACGAAAATTCATTCAATGTAAAATAAAATTACCACAATTTATTTAAAAACTGTAATGTATTCCGCCTGTTAGGGCTTTGTTTTATATTCGATTAAATGCACCGCTGACACTATCGATCGCTGATAAAAAATAACACTATCCACTCCACTTATAATTATTGTACAATTAATATATATTTCATCATTGTTAAAATCTATTTTGTTTAAGTCTCACTATCAGAAAGAATACGGCTTATGTATTGTTTTGTTTTGTGGATTGTCGGTATTTAGTCTTCCGATCACGTTTACTCGATGCTTATATCTACTTTGTATTTTTATGAAGAGGAAATTTTATTTGTGAATATATTTATTCGGTACTAAATATGATATATTGGCACTATTTTTTTTATAGTTTTAATGTTTATTTCGGTTTTATTACCAATTTATTGACTAAACAAAAGCCCTTTATACATGTTTTACGTTACTGTCACCAGTGTTTTTTGCCAACCAGTCAGTGCGCATGCGCGGAAAATCCCGAATGTAAACAATAACATTGAACTGGTATATAGTCATATCGTGACGTCATTTCAAGCACTGACTTACGAAACAGCGGTGCAAATGCACTTACATTATAAACAAATTCAATTAAGAAACAATATTCATGGAAATAACAACTAAAAAACAAGAGCACCGCATAACGGGTGCCACGCTCGGCTGCGAAAGCTCGGCAGATTTTTTTTTTTTAGAGGTCACAGTGATCTTGACCTTTGACCTAGTGACCCAACAAGAGATGCGTTTGTCAGAAACACAATGCCCCCTTCTGCGCCGCATTGAAATAACGTTTCTATTTAACATTTGGCAGGTATAGAAATCATCTCCCTTCAAAGGTTATTACTTCCCATGAATTTTGTCCAATCCAACCGAGAGGGGGGGAGGGGGGCGGGTGGGGAGGGTCTCACAGTCAATTATGACCATGTCAGACATCACTGACAACCAAGTCCTGTGGTTAAAGGAGATCATAGCCAGAGTTGATCATGTATCTATGGACATAAGTCCACTGGTATGTAATGAACATCAAAGAAATTATAATTATATCATTCATAAAAACATTGACAAATCAATCATTTTGGTTATAAATAATCAAAATAATAAATCTGTACAGTAACTGTGAAAAGAACTTCAATTCTTGGTAAGGAAATATATAATATGAGATTTATAATTATATAAATTACTTCCCTTGAAAATAATTGTCTGTAACAAATCTCTATTTTTAGTAGCAAATAATTAAAAGCCACTACCGTGACTGTAGATTCACCACTCAAAATGTGCAGCTCCATGAGATACACATGCATGCCAAATATATAAAGTGGCTATGTTCAATATTGAGTAATTTTCTCTCTTTTTAAAGCTTATTACTTCCCTTAAATCTGTATTTTTTACCATAGACCGTAAAGGATGACCTTGACCTTTTACCTTAATGTGTTTGTCAGAAACACAATGCCGCCTACTGCGCCGCTTTGATTTATTTAACAAAAATATATACGTGGGCAGGTCAGATAACTATGTCCATTTAAAGCTTATTACTTTCCTTGACTTTGTTTTTTCGACCCTAGACCTTGAAGGATGATGTTCACCTTGAAATTGTACCACTCAAAATGTGCAGCTCCATGAGATACACATGCATGCCAAATATCAAGGTGCTATCTTCGTTATTTAAAAACTCATGGCCAATGTTAAGGTTTTAGCACGACGCCTACGGCGGACGTCGGACGGCGGACGGCGGATGACGAGCTGGCTTTGACAATAGCTCGGGTTTTTTCCGAAAACAGCCTCGCTAACAAACAAAAAAAAACTTAAATTGATCAACATGGGCATTTGAAAGAAGTGTTTCTCCGGACTACTCCGACTGGTGTGCAGTATTTTAGGTGTGTCCAGTGTTGGCATACATCACATTGCGCCCATGTGTAAATTGCAAGAGACTGTCCATCTTTTGAAGTGTAGTAGTACTTCTTGCACACGCAACATTTCTCATCGTCCGTCACATCGTCATCTACGGACATGAAGTCATCATCACATGTCTGTATTGCACGTGATGGCCCTGCTACTGGACTGTCTGTAGTCGTTGCCTTGCCAGCGGTCGATGGGCGGGTGGCGGACTCGGCAATGTATTGACGCACAGCATCGAACGTTTTATCTTTCGTCATTGCTTTGCCACCAACAACCTTGTGGATATTTCGGCGGGATTTTGACACTTTCTTCGAAACTTCAGTGGGGAAGTCACTGAAGAATTTTGCACCGTCGTTGATGTCAGGTTCGTGTTGGATAATGTTATCCGCACCAGAAGCCAGCTTTTCGCAGGTGGCTGCATACAGCTCTGAAGGTGCTATGTCATCGAATAGACTAGTCACCGCGTCAATGGCATTCTACAACGGATAAATTGCAGTCTTCCTGAACGATGCTTGCAAGTTGGCAGGCGACAGAGCTACAGTGTATGCTTTGCACGCCAATTTGCAAACATCGTACCCGGGTCACACATTGGTGGTTGCAGTCTGGAGTATGTCAAACATTCCTGGTTGTATTTCTTTTAGAATGGATCAAAACAATCGACATCCATGGGCTGTAAAATATGTGAACAGTTAGGTGGTAGAACGAATAGTACTATTCTGTTCTCTTTTGCCCATTCAATGAGTTCGATGGAGATATGACTCTTGTGACCATCGTACAACACCAGTGTGGTATCTTCTTGGTTACGTCCCATGGCATATTTCAAGAAGTGCGTCTGCATATAGCGAAGAAAAACTTCGCTGTTTGACCAACCAGATTGCGTCATCATGCCTTCAGCCCCTTCACTCTTTCCGACCATAAGCTCTGGTAGCATCCGTTGACCGGGAAATACAAAGAATGGCGGTATCTGGGAACCAAGGGCATTTCCTCCGCCGATCACTGTAACCGTTTTCGATCGTTCGGCCATCACCACTTGAGGACGTGCGTCTAAGCCAGCTACAATGTTTGGTGGTCTATATTCGGTATTGATGCCCTTTTCGTCGATGCTGTACACAAGGTGAGGTTTGTTGTGCAACTCGTACTTGTCGAAGATATTTTTCAGCTCTTCAAAGTAGTTCAGGATCAACTCCTTAGAAGCACACCTTGCTCGTTGTTCAGAAAGTTTGGATGGCTTAACAACTTTGAGTACTGGCCACCTGCCCATGAAGCCATAGAACCATTTGAGACTGAGAGGTTTCTCTTCCTTTAACCGTTTTCCAAGGTAAACAGCGAAGTCGGACGCCTTGGTGCAGATTTCGGCGCGAGTGTACCCATACCCGACACGCGCTAGGCCTTTCACATGCTCGACCAGTAGCTGTTCCTCGCTGAGACTAAGCAGCGGCGCGGGTCCATTTTTCATGGTATCAACCGACACTCTGCTGCCTACGTGATCACGCAACGTGGTAAGAGGCACACCATACATCTTAGAAGCCCTATAGACGGGGATGTTATCCTCTTTAACTGCCATATATGCCCTAGTTAGAGTTGTCGGTGAATACGAACGCCGCCTTGCATGCGTTGGTCCCTGGGAAGTCGGAGATTTAAGCTTTAAACAAAATGATTTCAGGGCTTAACACTAAGGTACGTCCAAACGACATTCAATGCCTGAACCTAGGTCCGGGCTAGCCAATGTCCCAGGAACATGCCCGACCGGTCGTGTGTATTTTGGGCAGGATTATGTGTTCTATATCAATAAACTGCGTTTTAAATAAGCTTTTCAAAGATGCAAAAATCTTAAAACACTATGATCAGATGACAAATCCCAGAGTGAAGTCGGAGACAACAAACGGATCGTAACTCGAAATAGATTTGGAACCCCCTGATTGCAATCAAAAAGAGGCCGACAATTCAGAAAATCCCCGGCGGTTATCCTGGTAAAACACGTCAGTACCTATTTTTAAACGGAATTCCGCTAGATATGTTTTTTGATTGGTTTCCTCGAAGTGACATGTTTTCTCGATAAAAATACGTTTTAAACTAAAAGCCAGGATCGCCCAGCATCGTCCAGGATCGATGAAGGTATAAAACTCGACATTAGCACAAAGTTACTATAAAATTATTAGTTTTAATTTGTTTGATCGATTAGAAGTGTTTTGACAATCTTTGTTACGCAATTCAATTAGCAAAACTAATATTAATGGTCGATCCCGGCTTATAGTAGAGAGTTAACCCTGTACAATTGCTACGACTACCGTAACACGTTATTTTGCGACACCTAAGATTCACTTACCATTTGTTGTCAGACGGCAACCGCGGCAATCTATGTAAAACATGTTTTAACGTTTCATGTCGTTGTTTAAGTTTGACTTTACGGGTGGGGATGGGGGTTCCTCGGATAAGAAAAGAAAAGGGAAGGAGAAAAGTATGAGGAAAAAAACAACAAGGAAATTTCTCCCGAAATGGCGTGAAGATAACAAATAGATGTCTTAAGTAGATGAATATTGAATTCATTAGCATTAGTAAGGCAAGCTTATAAGAATGATTGAATTATAATTGCGCACCTCCACGCACAAGAAAATACAAGTTGAATGATAAATATAAAGGTTTTGATAATACTTGGGTCAGGGCACATGAAAGATTGGTCAGGGCTAGTAGGTTCTGTATTTACTAGCCCGAATGGGCTAGTTGAAAAAAAAGTTAGTGTTAAGCCCAGGATTTGTTCCCTCAGTTTTTGCCATTGCTGTATACCCAGCAGAGTAGCAGTATGTGTTGTATGATTTATCAATGCATTGATGTCAATAAACATAACTAAAACCATATTATGAGCAATCGAAATCCATTCCGATATAATAAGTCCAGGAACATGTTAATTTATAACCTGTGTTTACAGTAGGGTGTTGTATTTTACAATAATCATTGAGGGACTTTACCCATAACATTACAGAGGGCGGAGTTTACGGAACAAAACATGGCTGTCATATTGAGCGTTCATAGTTAATTGATGTGTTGAGACCTTGTTTACTAAGTTACAAAAAGTGTACTTAGCAGAAACCAGTTAAAAACGTTTACACTTGTAATACCTTAATTCACGAAATTGTTGAGCTACAAAAAATCGCCGATGTCGAACGCACTTGCTTGCAAGTTGTTTACCTGTGACGTCATGTAGTAAACAAAACCACGCGCAATATCGTAACCTATCGGAAATAGGTGTCTATCGGAAACAGGTAACGTCACGATACTTTATTGAGAATATTTACATACATAAACAAACATTATTGAGTGCTACTGATGTATTTAAGAAAGATCAATAAATATCGTGCATCACGTGCACGAACAAAATTGACTGTAAATAACGATAACATTTATGATGAAAAGATCAAATGCAAATGGAGTTCAAGGATGTTGGAAGAATGCTTTAGAGCTGTACAAAACAATTGTTAGTGTGTACATTTTTTTTCAGTCTCTCTTCATAATTTGTTTCTATACTGTGTATTGTCAAATGACATGTGCATGTATTTTTGTATTGTCTTGATGTTGATTTTTTTTCCATTCGAAGAACATGCGCATATATTTTTTGTATTGTTTTTGATGAGTTTGTTTTTTTGTCTCACTTAACATATAGTATATAGAGCATGAATAATGTTATTCTATATAGGCATTAGACATTAATCTGGCACTAAGCTTAACCAATGAACATATAATCAGTACCTTAACGCAATAACAGTACATTTGCGAATTAGGAACAATTGTTATCATCATACCTTACTATGTATTAGGTTATCGCCACAGAATTCTCGTGCAAAACGTGCAAAAATAAAATTAAATGCGAATAAAAGGTGTCATTTATGCGTAAAATGTTAAATGTTAATCTAGCTCACGGGTGCCGGGTCAATGGTACTGAGTATACATAACAGTTTTTCATGATGTGTTGTGTTTTTTTTGTTCTTCTAATTTTCATATTGTTTAGGTTGTTATATTGTTCGAAATACATAACTGTCCTATACATGATTACGATTATATCTTGTATCGTCTTTTTTTGGTGACATATTCTGTCTCACTGTACAGACATTTTTCATTTACATTACAACGATTATATTTTGTATGTTTTTTTGTGACATTTCTGTCTCATGTACATGACAACGATTATATTCTGTATTGTTGTTTGGTGACCTATTCTGTCTCACTGTACATATATTTTCTTATACTTGTAAAATGTTATATTATTTTGCATTGAAAGTTATAGTTGGATCCGATAGTTTCTTCATTCCTATAGATCTATCATGGCTAACTTTATATTATTTATCCTTTATTGTTTTGTTCTCATTGATGTGATTATTTCTTTTTATTTCTCCATCTCTATGGAATATTTATCATGTTGTATCTATACTTTTTGTTTCCTTTTTTGTTTGTTTGTATGGATATCTTATGTCTTCAAATAACAACCACCTGGACTTTTTTTTAAATAGGGACCAACTGGACAAGCGCAAACAAATTATCATTTACATCACCCTTCACCTCTTTCAATGGTTAAAATATGTACTATAAATGTAAAAGGACTCAACAATAAAGACAAACGCATAAAAATCTTCAAATGGCTAGACGAAAAAAAAATGTATGCCTATTACAAGAAAGTCACTTGACACACACTTTAGCACAAACCTTAAAAGATGAATGGGACGGGGACATCTACCTCAGTGGACAACATACTAATAAACAAGGCATTGCCTTTCTGATAAAAAGTAACATAGGGATCACAGTTGATAACTTTAACGAAATAATAATTGGCAGACTAGCAAGTATAGATATCAAAATACATGAAACACAATTCACATTAATCAACGTCTACGGTCCTAACATAGATGATTCCACATTAATAACCAAGATAAAAATATTATAATCGGTGGTGATTTCAATACTGTCCTGAACCCATTATTGGATAAAAAGAATGGAAACCTTTATACTCATACTAAAAATAGAAACATTTTAAATAGCATAATTGAAAACTACAATATGATAGATATCTGGCGTACAATATACCCAAACGAAAGTAAATTCACCTGGCACTCAAACTCAAAACCAACAGTATTTTGTAGATTAGACTATTTTTTAATATCTGAATCTCTTTGCAACATTATTAACACATGTAACATAAAACCAGGATTTATGACTGACCACTCTCTAGTTGAACTTAAACTGCACAATATACAACCTGAAAGAGGCCCAGGATACTTTAACATTAACAACAGCATCTTATTAGATACACAATATCAAACACAAATAAAGCAGGAAATATTAAATACAGTTCAAAATAATAAAGATGCAAACCCAAACACCTTATAGGAAGTAATAAAAGAGAAATATACGTAATACAACAATAAGATACACATCATTTAAACAAAAAGAAACACACAAACTTGAAACTGAAACCATCAAAACCATTGAAACACTTGAAAAACAATTGCATCAAACAAACACAAATGATACCACCGACATTGAAAATGAAATAACATTAAAAAAAACAAATATTAGATGGAATCTATCATACACATCTCAATGGAATAATACTAAGAGCGCGTGCACAGCATGTTGAACACAATGAAAAAAATACAAAATATTTCGCAAACATTGAAAAACGTAGAAGTGAACAAAAAACTGTACACAAATTAGTAGTCAATGGCAAAGATATAACAAACAGAACTCAAATACTAGAAGAACAGCGTTTATTTTTCGAAACCCTCTATAAACGAAAAAATGTTGAAAATAACACCCTTTTTAAAAATACATATCACGCTTTAAACCAGGAGGAAAAACAACTGTGCGACGGATTGCTTAATGAATATGAATGTGGATTAGCCCTAAAAGAAATGCAAAATAACAAAAGCCCAGGATCTGATGGCATCACAATCGAATTTTATAAAATATTCTGGAATGATATTAAAACACATCTAATTAATTCACATAACTATTCATTTAACAACGAAAACTTAACTACGCTACAAAAACAAGGTGTTATATCACTTATTCCAAAACCTGGAAAAAACTTAGAATCCTTATCAAACTGGCGCCCGATTAGTTTACTAAACACTGATTATAAAATTGCAACTAAAAGTATAGCAAATAGAATAAAAAAAATATTACCATCAATCATTTCAAAATCACAATCTGGCTTCATAAAAGGACGTTACATTGGTGAAAACATTTGTCTTATCCAAGAATGCATAAACTATTTCAACAATTCAAATAATCCTGGTCTAATATTCTTTGCAGACTTTGAAAAGGCATTCGATTCGCTTGATCGTTCATTTATGTTCTCTTGCTTAGAAAATATGAACTTTGGTGAAAGTCTCATTCAATGGGTCAACTATTCTATACCGATATTAACAGTATAATCATTAACAATGGCTTCTTTTCAAACAGTTTTAACATCGAACGAGGGGTTCGACAAGGATGTCCACTCTCATCATCGCTATTTATTATTTGCATCGAATATCTATCACATCACATCCAATCAAATAAACACATAAAAGGCATATCACTAGAACCTGACGAAGAAATCAAACAATCCTTATTTGCTGACGACGCAACTTATTTTTTAAATGACAATTACGATTCTTTCCATAACCTAATAGAGTCGCTAACCCTTTACGGAATGACATCGGGTCTTAAACTTAACAAAAGTAAATGTACTGTGCTACGAGTAGGTAAATTAAAACAAAGTAATGTTCAATATAAAAAAGAAATGAAATTTAATTGGACATCCGATGAAGCCACAACGTTAGGAATTACTTTCACAAATAATGAAAAGTATACAGTTCTTAAAAACATACTACCTAAATTACAGAATTTTAAAAACTGCTTAAAATCATGGCATCATCGTAAACTTACACTAATCGGAAAAAACACAGTATTGAAAACGTTTGCACCTAAATTAATATATGTCTTAACAGTTCTCCCAAATCCACCAAATGATGTTATTAACGATATAAAATCAGCAATATTTTATTTCATATGGGACGGTAAGCCTGATAAAATAAAGAGAACTCAGTTAATTCAATCCGTAGAAAATGGAGGTATCCAATTAACGAACATTGACTCATTCTTGAATGCAATCAAATGCAGCTGGGTTAAAAGATACCTAGATAATACCAATACGAGTAAATGGAAATTATTCTACCAGAAAATCCTAAAAAAATATGGTGACTCCTTACTCTTTGAATGTAACATCAGCAATACTATCTTACATGAAATTGCAAACGAAAACATATTTCTGTCTGATGTTCTATCAGCGTGGAGTGATGTCACTCATAACTTAAAAACCGAAACCAGCAGTAAAACAATTTTATGGAACAATAAAGACATAACTTCAAACAATAAGACGTTTTTCTATAAAGACTGGTTTGAACGAAGCATTAAATATGTCGACCAATTATATGACTACAGAATTAAGGATTTCTACTCTTTTGATAATATATACTACATATACGGAATACCTTCAAATAATTTTCTGAAGTACTACACACTAATCAAAAGCGTACCCATACATATTAAATATGAAATCAATACAAATAATAAACCATGTACTCAAACAACATTTGTAGAAAACATACTTGGAAGAAAAAACAAAACAAATAAAATATTTTACACACAACAAATTAAAAACCCTACAGAAAACTCCAAAATCAAAAATAAATGGCAAGTCCTTTTTGGAGAAAATGAACTTAATTGGAAACACATATTTACCATGCCATATAAAGCAACTATTGAAAGCACACTGAGAAATTTTCAATATAAATACATCCATAGAATTATAGCTACAAATAAATATCTCTTTAAATGCAAATTATCTAACTCAAATCTGTGTGACTTCTGCAGTGAAAACATTGAAACTACAGAACATCTTTTTGGGGAGTGCAAACACATCCAGCCTATTTGGAATCAATTAATATCTTTTCTTGAACAACATCAACTAAACGTTAAACTATCTTTCTTAAATGTAAGTTTCGGAATTAACTCATTGAAATCAATAGACTGTAATAATATTGTGAATTTTATGGTTATATTGATGAAATATTTTATCTTAAACATGAAGTACAAAAAACAAGTACCAAATTTTAATTGTTTTGTCCATAGTCTTAAATTAAAAATCCAGATTGAGAAAGAAATAGCCCTCAGTAATGACACATTACAAATCTTTGAACAAAAATGGAATCGGATTATATGCTCATAATGTTTTGTCCAGTTATATACATTTCACTCTAATGTTAGTTTATCTCTCTAAAATAGTTTTGTTTATTTTATATATTTTTTTTCAATCTGACATGATCATTGTGAATATACAACAAAACACACAAGTCCAGTATGCTTTCTTCCGACTTTATACAACTCATCATTTTTCATAACTATTCCTCTGTTGTTCTTTTCTTTTCTCTCTAAAAACAAAAATATATATTAGCATACCTTGTATAACATGTCTGAACTTTATTGCTTTGTACAATCACTATGTTGTATGATCATATACATGTTTACAATGTATGTATGATATTGAATAAAATAAAAAAAAAGATCAATAAATATATTTAATATTTTGCCATTTAATATCTTACACAACATTACAGTAATCTAAAGTGAAAATTAAAGCAGACTATAAAGCACATGAATCTGATAATATTGAGATCCACAAACATATAAATCAAATCATGTTTGTCTTTAAAGGCCAAATTTTCATTTTCCAACTATAATCTTGTAAGATGTATTTTTCTTCACTAGTAGAATGACATACAAACTACAAACACTAATTTTCTGATATTTAATACATATATTTCTAATGACAATTTGTTTACCATATCTTAAACATATTTTCCATCATTCACTGACACACGCCTTTCATTTGTCCATACTCATATGATTTTGATAATTAACTTGATTTTTATTTGTCTTTTTTCGCTGAGCACTGTAATTCTTTTTATTGTCTGCCGTATTGGACTATTTGCGATTTGTGTGCAACACAAAAAAGCTTAAATGTCAGACTACTTTAACAAACCAAATGTTGTTCGGCAACAATTTGAGACACTCCTTTAACATTTGTAATTATTCTCGGAATTTATCAATGCTGCAGTGTGCTACAGAGATGTGATTAACATGGACTTTTATATTCAGAAATATCGTAAGCGGTAACCACGAAATAATATTGTTGTAATAATTGCATGTGGGTTTCAATCTTTGAAAGCAAAAATTACCGGACAGTAAGTCCGACGATCTTTCATTTCACTGTTGTCATTTTAATTGTATGTTGGCAATGTCAGACAATGTCAGACAGGTCAACAGGCTTTCGCCATATCTGACTTTGACATGTCACTCCGTTATTCCCAGTCAATCCTTTGACTTCAGCATATCCTTTTCTCCCTCACTTAAATTGCATTATATGCAAAGACCTGGAGTTTGTCCTTTAGTTATTAACTTCCTTGACTCTTGAAAATTGGGACTATTTTTTAAATAAATAAGCTCCAATTAAATAGGTTTTTATGGAAAGATATTCAATTTTCAAATGGTCTTGCCCTGTTTTTGGGCAGAAAAGCAGAGAAGAGGGGGTGGGAGGACCACAACACCAATTAAATGTACTGGTATTGGGCATTGAACCTTGTTAAGAGCCAAAGTGAGAACCATGCGGCTTACTTAACAGCCAAGCTTGATCCTAAATATGAGTATATTTATAATATATGTATATATTTGAGGTCTGTATACCTTGACCTTATATACTTGGGTGCTATTTTCCAACATAATGTTATGGCTGTGCTTTGGAAAGCTGCAAGTCTTATTTTACCAATCATTTTTATGCCCCCTTTCGAAGAAAAGGGGGTATATAGTTTTCGCACTGTTCGTCTGTCAGTCTGTTTGTCAGTCAGTCTGTCTGTCAGTCTGTCACACTTTCGTGTCCGCTCTCTAATTGAAGTAGTTTTCATCTGATCTTTACCAAACTTGGTCGGAATTTGTATCAAGACAATATTTAGGTCAAGTTCGAATATGGGTCATGCCGGGTCAAACTAGGTCACGTGGTCAAAAAGTGCATTTCAAGGATTAAGCATGGTGTCCGCTCTCTAATTGAAGTAGTTTTCATCGGATCTTTACCAAACTTGGTCAGAAGTTGTATCAAGACAATATCTAGTTCAAGTTTGAATATGGGTCATGCTAGGTCAAAAACTAGGTCACGGGGTCACTTAGTGCATTTCAAGGATTTAGCATGGTGTCCGCCGTCTAGTTTATGTGGCTTTCTGATTTATTTTTATATTCTAAGACATTTTTATGCCCCCAAAGGAGGGCATATAGTGATCGGACTGTCCGTCCTTCTGTCCGTCCGTCTGTCCGTCACACTTTGCGTTTAGATTTCGAAACATGCTCATAACTTCTATGTCGCTTCAGATAGCAATTTCAAATTTGGCATGCATGTGTATATGGACATGGCTTTTCGAAATCTGAGTTTAGGTTTCGAAAAAAGCTCATAACTTCTTCAAAGCGTTTATAGGGGGCATAAGTCATCCTATGGTGACAGCTCTTGTTCACCTTACACTGCTAGAATAGAAAATATATAATTTAGTACTCTTACCCGCTATTCTCGCTGGTCATCTTTTCTCGGTTTCATTTTATTTAAGTCCTTTGTTTAGACGGAAACCTTTTATTAAATTCAAATTATGATATTGTTCTAATAGTTTTTAATGTTTTACCTTGAAATCAGCAGAAACTGTTTAGACTTAATTTGGATTTTGCCGTTACAAAAATTGCACAGATTCCATCAATAACATGTAATTATTTTGATAAATGCTTAGAGGTAAATAAAAGTAGAATTGTCCTTTCATTTATGGCAGAACCATTATACACAAACATACTGTTTAAACAACCAAATTAAGCAACTCCCTAATTACTGAGGGTCAAATCTGTCATTTCATGTACTATTTCAATGAAAACTGATGATATTTTTTGTACAAAACTAACTGTTGTACATTAGAAAATAAATAAATACATGAAATTAATTAAATTAAACCTATTTATTTTAGCTCGATTGCATCAAAATCTTAAGGCTAATTGCTACACTCTTTAGTACATTTGGGTAGAACAGGTGCTTGATTTATTTTGGGGATATCTAAAAAACTGTCTGGGCACAGTGGGGATCGAATTCCTAACCTATCGGACACCATCACTATACAAAGGCACTACAATTAAAAAGTATTTTTGTTTACCCGGATTGGTAGGTGATGCTAATAATAATGGTCTCAGTCATATGTGGAACTTGTTGCTTTAACCCTTTATCACTTAAAACATATCTTTATGCATTAATTTTGTAGTCCCCTAGAAAGTTAAATTTAATTTAAGACCTTTCTTACTAGATTCATGTTTTAAAGGTTTTATTTCAAACCAATAGGTACTGATGAGCAGTTACTTCCAACATTCTGGTTTTGTGCTGTTTGCACTTTGCTTCTGAGTGGGAATGATTAATGAGTTTGAAAATGGTGATCTATGTGGTTATTCTTGACAAATTAATGTTTTCTTGAATATCAATATTTTCAGCCATTCCCAGTAAAAAACTTGTAGACTCATGGCCCTTGTTTGACCATTTTTGGGGCTGAAATTCGGCCCCATCCCTTAAAATAGTATACTTTTTTCCCTATTTCAGCTAAAAATTCCCCCCCCCTCCAAAAAACAATTGTATAAAAATACATTAAAATATATCAATTTTAATTGTTTATTGGTTGCTGAAGAGATCATCTAAAATTTCCATTTTTGCCCAAAACAATGTGAAATTTCCCCCCTCTAAGGGCACCGGCCCCAATCCCCCAAAGTGTAGCAAGGGCCATGAGACTATATGCCTTCTGATTATGACCCTTGTGTTGCCCAAATAATTGCTTTATAGTCCAAAATACCCGTGTTGCCCAAATAATTGCTTTATAGTCCAAAATACAAAATAGTATTTCATATAAAATTGTTAAAATTTATCAATTAAGAATTAACAAATATATGCACTCACCTTAAACAATATTTTTGTAAATGGTCACAGGGGCCAAGCCTACAGTTTAGCAGAGAAAAATGATTGGTTACTCTGCCATGTTTAAAGTTTTGTTTATGATGTATATGCTATAACAAACAAAAGTACTTAAGACTTACATAAATGTACACAAGATAGTATGCAGCATGTTTATTGTTTTTTAAATGCACACTGTATTAATTAATTATATAACACCTGTGGCAAGAGTGGAATTCAAAAAGACTATTAAGTATTGACACTCGTCACTTAATAACTGCAGAATGTAATGACAATGATGCATATGTAACTTCTAAATTTATTTGTTCATTTTGTTATTAAATTATATTGTTAAACTTAATTATCCCAACGCTTTTCGGAGAAAAAGCGGGGATTATGTGGTTACATGTATCTCCACTGTCTGTCCGTCCGTCCTGGCCACTATCTCCTCCTACACTATTAGCACTAGAACCTTGAAACCTACACACATGGTAGCTATGAGCATATGTGTGACGGAGCACTATTTGGAATTCTGATCTGACCCCTGGGTCAAAAGTAATGGGGCTTGGGGTGGGGCCGGGTCAGAGATTTTCCTGCGACAGCGATTCGAAAAAGGCTCATATCTACTGTGTCCCTTCAGATATTGCTTTCATATTTGGTATGCATGTATAGCTAGACAATACCTTTCCATGCGCATACAATTTTTTACCCCTGTGACCTTGACCTTGAACTTGAGGTCAGCGTTAAGGTTTCGAAATCCGCAACCGCGATTCGAAAAAGGCTTATAACTACTGTGTCCCTTCAGATATTGCTTTCATATTTGGTATGCATGTGTATCTGGACAACACCTTTCCATGCGTATAAATTTTTACCCCCCGCCATAGGTGGAGGGATATTGTTTTGACGTTGTCCGTCCGTCCTTCCGTCCGTCCGTCTTTCCGTCCGTCCGTCCGGAGCCATATCTTGGAAGTGCTTTGGCGGATTTCATTGAAACTAGGTATGAGTATGTATATGGATAAGAGGATGATGCACGCCAAATGGCATTGTACACCAACATGAATAACAGAGTTACGGCCCTTTGTATCTTGAAAAAATGCTTTTTTTGTAGGTCTGTAGCCATATCTTGGAAGTGCTTTGGGGGATTTCATTGAAACTTGGTATGAGTATATATATGGATAAGAGGATGATGCACGCCAAATGGCATTGTACACCATCTGTTAATAACGGAGTTATGGCCCTTTGTATCTTGAAAAAATGCTTTTTTGAGTGTCAAATATAATACTTTTGTGTCCAGAAGCATATTGGCGGGTGATATAAATTCAACGAATTTGCTTGTTTACCCTTGTGACCTTGACCTTGAACTTGAGGTCAGCGTTCAGGTTTCAAAATCTGCGTCCGCGATTTGAAAAAGGCTCATACCTACTTTGTCCCTTCAGATATTGATTTCATATTTGGTAGGCATGTGTATCTGGGCAACACCTTTCCATGTGCATGAAATTTTTGAACTAGGGGTCCTCGTTCAGGTTTCGAAATATGTGACTGCGATTCAAAAAAAGCTTATAGCGTCTGTGTCCCTTCAGATTTAGCTTTTATATTTGGTATGCATGTATATCTGGACAAACCCTTTCCATGCGCATACATTTTTTGACCCCTGTGACCTTGACCTTAGGGTCTGCGTTTAGATTTTTTGAAATTTATAATGTGGTTATCTCCGCCGTCCGTCCGTCCTGGCTACTATTCTTACACTATTAGCACTAGAACCTTGAAACTTACACACATGGTAGCTATGAGCATATGTGCGACAGTGCACTATTTGGAATTTTGATCTGAACCCTGGTCAAAAGTTATGGAGGTTGGGGTGGGGCCAGGTCAGAGATTTTCACTCATTTTGTTAAGGTTATTTTACATTTTCTTCTTCATTTCTTAACAGAATTACTTCAAATTGATACTGAACATCTCTTATGACAATACGGTCAATCTCAATTATGCATGGCCCCATTACCAACCCTGGTGACCCCTGGGTCAAATAATTTGCGTGGGGATACGCGTCTGCCTCTGCCACGCCATTTCTAGTTCAGCATTTGATTCAACTCCCTTACACTTTCCTCCAAAAGAAGCAAAGTGAAAATGGCTATGTGCAAACAGCATAACAATGAACTGGGAATGTTCAAGTTATATGAATAAACTGTATGTTCTGTTCTGTTCATAAAAGTAAAATCCAGAACAGACTGCGAGTTACTTAGGTTTTATGCTGTTTGCTGCTCATCAGTATATAAGGGTTGGACTTGAAGCCTTTTAAACTTTAATCTAGTAAGAAATAGCTTAAATTAAATTTAACTTTCTAAGGGACTACAAACGCGTCAAAAAGCGTATCTAAGTGGTAAATGGTTAAATGAGTATAACTTACAAAGGCCAGGAACTACCTTTGAGAATGACACCCGATTTATTTAAAATTGATAATGGTGTTTTTCAATACGTACCTAAACAACAAAGCGAATTAGTAACTTTTGAGTTAGAACCACTTGTTTTTAACTAAATATGAATTCGCTAAATGCAATCATAATGATGAGTAACATAATTAGCTGCCTTGACATTCAGTTGATAAGAACAGTATGCTTATGCTTTAGAAATGGGTTTGTGAACAAGAACCCACAGTCACTGTTAATTTAAAATTTATCTCAAATGGTGTCATCAATATTCTATCAGGGGTGTGAATTTTTCCTCTTTTCAGCTGATTTCTTCATTCAATATTGAAATTAGTTTTCAAAAATTGTTGCAAACTTTGCTGGAAATAAATAAATCTAGATTTTAGTTGAGCCTTGTAAGGGGTAGGGCATTTTACTCCCTTGAGGTAGATCTAAAATCACACCCCTGATCTATGTAGATAATATGATAAGAGCAGAAATTGTAGCAATCACCGACATTATGATCACTGGTTTTCACAAATTCTGCTGGTGACTTACTACTCTAGTTCAAAACGATGAAGTCCACCTCAGATCCGTAGAGCCGACCTCGGGTCACATATTGGATCCATGAACAATTGATAGTGTTCGTAGACAACTTCTGTAGAACGGAAAACTCGCAGCTGATATGCCTGTAGACAACATTCAGAAGGCCAAGAGCAAAGGCCTGTTGCAAACACAGCGACAGAACAGCGCTGGAATGATTACGTCGCGGTATGATTCGGACACCGAGGGGCAACTCCCTGCACCGTTCAGGTTGGGATTTTGTTGTTTAAGGGACACTTCTACTGTATGTGATGCTGTAGATTTTTGTTCAAGGAAAATCACTCAAGTTATTGAATTTGTTGTTTAAGAGATGTTACTCTTTGTGGGCAATTCACTGCACAGCTCAGGTGGGAATTTCATCGTTCAAGAGACATTTCTATGTGCTGCTATATTTTTTGGTTTATTGGATGTAACTCAAGTTATCAAGTTTATGTTCAAGGGATATTAATTTCCCAATCTGAAGACTTCACGAAGTGAATTTTCCCAATTGCAGGTTTTTTCGCGCTTATTTTTCCCAATTGGGCTGGTACTGGTACTTTTCCCAATTGGGCGAAAAAAATAGCTGTATAACTCAAATTATTAAGTATATGGTTTAAGGGATATCATTATTATTATTGAGATTGTTGTATAAGGGATATAACTTTTTGACGCTTTTTTAGCTAACCTGATCACAACGTGCTCATGGTGAGCTTTTGTGATCGCTTTTTGTGCGTCGTGCGTCGTCCGTCGTGCGCCATCAACATTTGCCTTCTTAACTCTCTAGAGACCACATTTATTGTCCAATCTTCACTTAATTTAGTCAGACGATTGGTCACAATGATATGTTGGATGAGTTCGAAAATGGTTATGTTTGCTTGAAAAACATGGCTGCCAAGGGGCAGGGCATTTTTCCTTTTATGGCTATATATGGCTATAGTAAAATCTTGTTAACACTCTAGAGGCCACATTTATTGTCTGATCTTCATGAAACTTGGTCAGAAAATTCATCCCAATAATATTTTGGACGAGTTCGAAAATGATGCCGGTTGGTTGAAACACATGGCCACCAATGGGCAGGGCATTTTTCCTTTTATGGCTATAGTAAAACCTTGTCAACACTCTAGAGGCCACATTTATTGTCCAATCTTCATGAAATTTGGTCAGAAGATTGGTCTCAATGATATCTTGGATGAGTTCGAAAATAATTATGTTTGCTTGACAAACATGGCTTCCAAGGGGCGGGGCATTTTCCCTTATTTGGCTATAGTAAAATCTTGTTAACACTCTAGAGGCCACATTTACTGTCCGATCTTCATGAAACTTGGTCAGAAGATTCATCCTGATAATATCTTGGAAGAGTTAAAAAATGATGCCGGTTGGTTGAAAAACATGGCTGCCAGGGGGCAGCGCATTTTTCCATATATGGCTATAGTAAAACCTTCTTTAACCTCTAGAGGCCACATTTATTTTCCGATCTTCATGAAACTTGGGCAGAAGATTAAACCCAATATTATCTTTTTATTTCAAGTGAGCGACTTTGGGCCTTTCAGGCCCTCTTGTTTTAATAATCAAGGGACATTACTCCTTGATGTTTTAAAGTTTGTTGTTGAAGTAAACTTGTTAAAATGGTCAAATACATATAGCATAAAATTTGAAGAACCACACATTTTTAAGGTGTTTCTTTACTAATCATTAATATTTTTGATTAATTTTGATGGTTTAGGTCAGGGCTTTTTATGCTCCCCCAAAATTTATTTTGGGGGGAGCATATAGTCGCCGCTTCCTCTGTCCGTGCGTGTGTGTGTGCGTCCGTCCGTGCACAATTTTGTCTGGGCCATTTCTCATCAACTAATGACCGGAATTCAATGAAACTTTATGGGAAGCTTTACTACCAAGAGGAGATGTGCATATTATCAGCGGGTTCTGGTCGGATGATTTTTCACAGAGTTATGGCCCTTTGAAATTTTCCATTAACTGTACATATAGTGCAATTCTTGTCCGGGCTATTTCTCAGCAACTAATGACCGGAATTCAATGAAACTTTATGGGAAGCTTCACTACCAAGAGGAAATGTGCATATTATCAGCGGCCTCTGGTCGGATGATTTTTAGCTCATCTATTTTTTGAAAAAAAAAGCTATTGTCATCACCTTGGCGTCGGCGTCGGCCGGCGGTTAAGTACTGCGTTTTGGTCCACTTTTCTCATAAAGTATTAATGCTATTGCATTCAAACTTGGTACACTTACTTACTATCATGAGGGGACTAGGGCAGGCAAAGAAATATAACTCTGGCGTGCATTTTGACAGAATTATGTGCCCTTTTTATACTTAGAAAATTGAAAATTTTGGTTAAGTTTTGTGTTTAGGTCCATTTTATTCCTTAAGTATCAAAGCTATTGCTTTCATACTTGCAACATTTACTAACTATCATAAGGGGACAGTGCAGGCAAAGTTATGTAACTCTGACTGGCATTTCGACAGAATTATGTGCCCTTTTTATACTAAGAAAATTGAAAATTTGGTTTAGTTTAGTGTTTAGGTCCACTTTATTCCTTAAGTATCAAAGCTATTGCTTTCATACTTGCAACACTTACGAACTATCATAAGGGGACTGTGCAGGCAAAGTTATGTAACTCTGACTGGCATTTTGACGGAATTATGGGCCCTTTATACTTAGAAAATTGAAAATTTGGTTAAGTTTTGTGTTTTGGTCCACTTTACCCCTAAAGTATCATAGATATTGCTTTCATACTTGGAACACTCGCAAACTATCAAAAGAGGACAGTAAAGGACAAGTTGCATAACTCTGGTTGTAATTTTTACGGACGTATGGCCCTTTTTTGACTTAGTAACTTTGAATATATGGTTAAATTTTGTGTTTAGATCCACTTTACTTCTAAATTATCAAGGCTATTGCTTTCAAACTTCAAATACTTTCATGCTATCATGAGGGTACTGTACCTGGCAAGTTGAATTTTACCTTGACCTTTGAATGACCTTGACTCTCAAGGTCAAATTATTAAATTTTGCTAAAATTGCCATAACTTCTTTATTTATGATTAGATTTGATTGATACTTTGACAAAACAACACTTACCTGACATACCACAATAGACTCCACCCAAACCGTCCCCCACGCCCCCCCGAATCCCCCCCCCAAATATATATATATTTTTTTTAAGATCATCTAATAAATGACCACCACACCCTCACACTATACCCCGCCCCAACCCCCCCCCCCCCCACCCCAAATATTTTTTTTGGAAAAATGGTTTTTTTTTTGCATTTTTTTCATTTTTGGAAGATAATTAAAATGTTATAAATGACCACACCCCCACACTATACATCCTCTCCACTCCACCCCTCCCTCCTTTGTGTTTGAAATTGAGATAGGTCCCTTCACCTTTAAAAAGAAAAATAGATGAGCGGTCTGCACCCGCAAGGCGGTGCTCTTGTTCAGAGAGTTATGGCCCTTTGAAATTTTCCATTAACTGTACATATAGTGCAATTCTTGTCCGGGCTATTTCTCAGCAACTAATGACCGGAATTCAATGAAACTTTATGGGAAGCTTCACTACCAAGAGGAGATGTGCATATTATCAGCCGGTTCTGGTCGGATTATTTTCCACAGAGTTATGGCCCTTTGAAATTTTCCATTGTACATATAGTGCAATTCTTGTCCGAGCTATTTTTCAACTTATCATTGAAATTCAATGAAACTTTATGGGAATCTTCACTACCAACAGGAGATGTGCATATTATCAGCCGGTTATGGTCGGATGATTTTTCACAGAGTTATGGCTCTTTGAAATTTTCTATAAACTGTACATATAGTGCAATTCTTGTCCGGGCTATTTCTCCCCAACTACTGACTGGATTTCAATGAAGCTTTTTGGGAAGCTTAACTACCTTGAGGAGATGCGCATGTTATTAGTGGGTTCTGGTTAGATGATTTATTTAGAGAGTTATGGCCCTTTGACATTTTTAAGTTGCTAAACCATCCATCATATTATTTTTTCCAAACTTATGCAACTCAAGACGTTTTCTTTTATCTGAATATATAGTGCAATATTGTGACAAAAAAACTTATTAACGCCCCTTTCCACCAGAGAAAGGCCCCTCTCCATAGTAGCATTTAAGACAAATTATTCAATTTTCAATATATTTCAAGTTTCCCATGGACATTTTCCCCCTTTCTCAGATTTAAGATATTTTCCCCTAAAATGAAAGTTCTGACTCATTCTCCACATCAAGAAAAAAGTGGGTGTGCAGATGGATGCTTACATTTACAGGAATTGACAGACTCATTTGAATTTGCAAATAAATATATAATAGAATAACTGTAATATAAACTTGCATATATTTATTATTAAACAGGATATTATATAACAATTAAATGTATACTTCATTGGCAAATAAATTGAACAACAAATATCACCTTTTATATTAACATTATAATTTAAACATATAACTAAAACTATATGTTTAGCAACTTTTGACTATTTTACATTTTTCTACAATTATAGATGGGCTGTGCTATTTGAAAAGGGGGTATAATGCATGTCCTTAAAGTGTCATCCCAGATAAGCCTGTGCAGTCTGCTTTCATGATATTTTTTTTAATGTCTTTTCTTAGCTAAATCAAGTTTAGCCAGAAAATGTTGTCCCTGATTAGATCGTGGGCGACACTTTACGCACATGCATTAAACCCCCTTTCCACAGAGCACGGCTCAAATGTAAGTGTGAAGTGCATTATTTGCTTACCAATTGATTGATTTTGCAAATGGATGCAGCATCATAAATGTTTGTTTTTGTAAACTCTTTTATAATCAATATTAATGAAACTGTTTTTATTTGTATTTTATAAGGGGATTGTCATTTACATTTATTTATTTGTTAAGTTCATGAACATTGCATTTTATAAATGAAGACAGGCAATTGTTTCCCTTACAAACATTTAAACAAACTATTCAAACATTTTATTTTCAGATTTAAGATAATTATTGCGTTCCTTAGAAATGTTAAGATCTAACCAGTCAGATTCTATGTTAAGATCTAACCAGTCAGATTCTATGTTCAGATCTAACCAGTCATATTCTTTGTTCAGATCTAATCAATCAGATTCAATGTTCAGATCTAACCAATCAGATTCTATGTTCAGATCTAACCAATCAGATTATATGTATAGATCTTACCAGTCAGATTCTATGTTGAGATCTAACCAATCAGTTCCTATACTTGGATCTTACAAATCAGAGTCCTTGTTCCGTTTTAACAAATCAGATTCTATGTTTAGATCTAACCAATCATATTCTTTGTTCAGATCTAACAAATCAGATTCTATGTTCAGATCTAACCAGTCCGATTCTATGTTCAGATCTAACCAATCAGATTCTATGTATGGATCTAACCAGTCAGAATCTATGTTCAGATTAACCTATCAGATTCTATGTGTAGATTTAAACATTCAGATACTTTATTAAGTTCTCAGAAATCAGAATTTAGTTTTGTATTGAAGCAAGCAGATTATATTTTCAGATCTAAGTCATTATATTTTCAGGATTAAGAAATCAGATTCTATTTTCAGATCAAAACTGCACCACCTGTTTGGCCAGATTGAAAAAGAATTTGAGACGCTGTACACATAAAACCTTCATTGTAAGTTTAACAAAAGTAAAGGGTGGTAAACTCTAATCACCATGGACATCTGAATGTCTGTCCTTCCATCCATCGGCCATACACACAAATTTGTCCTAAAGAAGACCTCACACATTTTCTGCGTCCTTCCATCTATCGGCCCTACACACAAATTTGTCCTAAAGAAGACCTCACACATTTTCTGCGTCCTTCCATCTATCGGCCCTACACACAAATTTGTCTTAAAGAAGACCTCATACACTTTCTGCGTTCTTCCATCAATCGGCCCTGCACACAAATTTGTCCTAAAGAAGACCTCATACACTTTCTGCGCCGTTCCATTTATCGGCCCTACACACAAATTTGTCTTAAAGAAGACCTCATACACTTTCTGCGTCCTTCCATCTATCGGCCCTACACACATATTTGTCCTATAGAAGACCTCATACACTTTCTGCGTCCTTCCATCTATTGGCCCTACACACAAATTTGTCCTAAAGAGACCTCATGCACTTTCTGCGTCCTTCCATCTATCGGCCCTACACAAAAATTAGTCCTAAAGAAGACCTCATACACTTTCGGCGTCCTTGCATCTATCGGCCCAACACACAAATATGCCTAAAGAAGACCTCGTACACCTCATACACGTTCAGCGTACAACATTCAAACTTGCATTGATTGTTCCGTATGATTTGACAGTGTGTATGCATTTTTTTATCATTATAAGTTAACAAAATGTCTAAAGAAATAAACCTTTTTAAACTTTGAATTTCTGCAACAATAATATTGTTACTATATACTTTATTAGCTAAATAATATACATTCTTAAAACTACAATGTTCGGAAGTGATATATTTTTTGTAACATTGTACACAGTTCAACAAATTATGACACTGGGGTCTAAACTGGCCAAACTTAGGTGGTCAAATAGTTTATACAGTGTATAGACTTAAAAGCAAATTAACTTAATCTTTTCATCTGAAACCACATGACCCTAAGATTTGATAATGTTTACGTAACATTTATCTAATCATAGATTTTATTGCTTGATCTTTTTCATGTTTTAAAGGTATTGGTGATTTAATGATAAATTTAAACTATATGCACTTCTGTGTTTTATACTGAAAAATACAACTTTTTGCGTTTTCACATAAACACACGAACGTCCACTCACATGACCGGTGTTTAGTTTCCTGATGAATCCACTTCCAATGCAAGCTAATTGATAAAATATTCATTACTGTGTTACGCTTTCCCAATCAGTGCAGGACAAGGTAGAGAGCCTTCAAGAGAGACTGGATGCCTACATGGCGGTGGACAATGAACCCTGGAGACCGTGGATGGGGCCACAAAGGCTAAGAGATGTAAGCAATGCCTTAGATTAAGCCTTTCTCACTCAGACGCAAAGTGAAAATTGCTAAATGCAAACAGCATAAAAACTGAACAGACTGCGAGATACTTGCAGTTCGTTCAGTTTAAATGCTGTTTGCTGCTCATCATTATCTCAGGGTTGGAAATGAAGCCTTTAAAAGTTGAATGTATTAAGAAAAGTTTTAAATTAAATTTCATTTTATAAGGGAATAAAAAAGTGCGTGAGTGGTTAAGGGTTAACAGGGTTTTACATCAATATTTTATGGAAGGGGTCTTGGCACAGATGTGTTTTAAATGGTCAAGTCTGGTTTTAGAAAAATCTGGCTGATATCACTTTTTCATAGATTGATATGTTTATAAAATCAGCGCTCTGAAAATTGGGCTTTATGCATATGCGTAAAGTGTCATTATATGCAGCATAGGACTCTCTTTAACCCTTTACCACTTAGATACATATTTTGACACATCTGCAGTCCCTTAGAAAGTTACATTTAATTTATTACCTTTCTTACTATATTGAAGTTTTAAAAGCTTCATTTTCAACCCTAAGATACTGATGAGCAGCAAATAGTATAAAACCGGAACAGACTGCGAGTTAATCGCAGGCTGTTCTGGTTTTATGCTGTTTGCACATAGCCATTTTAACTTTGTTTCTGAGTGGGAAAGGGTTAAGAAGAGATTTCCTTTAAATAAAACATTCTTTCAAAGTGGAAAGAATTTTACCTGATTAGCCTGTGCAGACTTTTTTTCCACAAGCCCCATTTTCCCAGAGCAAGGCTTGAGTTTTATTTTGAGTCCAGAGCTCCTGATCAGAGGGTTTATATGTGCAATGGGTTTTATAAGTGTGAGCTTCTGATCAGAGGGTTTATATGTGCAATGGGTTTTATAAGTGTGAGCTCCTGATCAGAGGGTTTATATGTGCAATGGGTTTTATAAGTGTGAGCTCCTGATCAGAGGGTTTATATGTGCAATGTGTTTTATAAGTGTGAGCTCCTGATCAGAGGGTTTATATGTGCAATGGGTTTTAAAAGTGTGATAGTATCCTTTAGTAGACTCATGTTGAAAACAACAGTCAAGGACTTTATCAAAATACTAAATGTATTCTTAAAGTGAGCGTATTTATCGTTGTGTTGTTTATATGAACAGATTTAAATCAGTGATTTAAAATGGGAAATTCTTTCTTTAAATATTGAACAATAACAGTGAACATCTTCAATATTCTTCACTGTTTCATGGTAACACCTCTTTCCTAATTCCGGAATTAAGAAAAAAAAATAGACACTCATTGTCAACAACTAAAATTGCCATTTTTTGTTTTGCAGCATATAAAAAATATGTCAAGACTGAATGATGTTTGTTAATACAAATCTAATTAAAACATATTTGCTTCTTAAAATATACATGGGTTTCATATCTATTTGTCTCATTTATTTTGTTATTTAAATTAATGAAAAATTGTTGCATCCTTGAAATTACCAAACACAATGATAGTTGCTAACATTTGGTTGTGTGTAACCCAGCTGCAAGTCACATATCCAAGAAGATCAAGAAGTCTTACATCGCCTCAACGAGTCGACTGGTTTCCAGTTTTCGCCAGACGGCCCCTGCGTACACGGTTGTTAAGAGCTTCCACGGCCACAAAGACGGGGTGTGGGAAGTGAACACATCAAAACTGAATCCCCAGATTATTGGGACCATATCTGCTGGTAAGGGACTTTGTTAGTCAGAAACACAATGCCCCCTACTGCGCCGCTTTGATTTATTTATTTTTGTTTTTGATTATATCCCTTTAAAAAAATATTACTTCCCTTGTAAAAATGATCTGTTCCTGCCAAATGATAAATAGAAATTATCTCCTTTAAAGCTTGTTACTTCCCTTGGATTTGTTTTTTTGACCTTAGACCTTGAAGGATGACATTGACCATGACCTTTCACCACTCAAAATGTGCAGCTCCATGAGATACACATGCATGGCAAATATTAATTTGCTATCTTCAATATTGCAAAAGTGATGGTCAATGTTAAAGTTTTCCGATGGACGGAAGGACTGACAGACTGTTCAAATGCTATATGCCACCCTACCGGGGGCATGAAAAACAAAACATAATGGGCTAGATTTAAGAAAAATCGCATAATGTGCTAGAATTTTGGGGAAAAACTCACATAATTGGCTAGATTTTAGAAAAACACATAATGGGCAAGATTTAAGGAAAACACATAATGGGCAAGATTTTAGACGAACACATGAAGGGCGAGATTTTAGACAAACTTACAATGGGCAAACTTTAAGAATAACACATTATGAGCTAGATTTTAGAAAAACACATAATGGGCAAAATTTAAGAAAAAAAAACAACACATTATGGGCTAGATGTTTTGAAAAACCATAAAATGGGCTAGATTTTAGAAAATCACATAATGGGCTAGAATTTAGAAAACCACATAATGGGCTAGATTTTAGAAAACCACATAATGGGCTAGATTTTAGAAAACCATATAATGGGCTAGATTTTAGAAAACCACATAAAGGGCTAGATTTTAGAAAACCATATAATGGGCTAGAGTTTAGAAAAACACATAATCGGTTAGATTTTAGAGCAACACATAATGTGCTAGATTTTAGAAAAAACAACACTGTGCCATTCTCCTATCAGAACTTGCATTGAACCCAACATCCCAAAACGAGGCCTTTATAGCATGTTAACTTGAACTTAATTATACCATTCCTCCAATCAGCTTTTGTATTTCTTCAACATAGATCACTCTGCCCGGATCTGGAACGTTGAGACCGGACTATGCCTGCTCCAGTATCTGGGTCACGCAGGCTCGGTAAATGCGATCCGGTTCTATTCAGTCAAGGACCGCGTCGTGACAACGTCAGGCGAGGGAACAGCACATATCTGGTCGCCCCAGGTCTCGATTTATTCAATGGACACCTTAGTGAGTGGTAGCTCAGTGATGTTTTTATGTCCCCCACTATAGTAGTGGGGGACATATTGTTTTTGCCCTGTCTGTTGGTTGGTCTGTTGGTTGGTCTGTTGGTTGGTCTGTTGGTTTGCGCCAACTTTAACATTTGCAATAACTTTTGCAATATTGAAGATAGCAACTTGATATTTGGCATGCATATGTATCTCATAGAGCTGCACATTTTGAGTGGTAAAAGGTCAAGGTCAAGGTCATCCTTCAAGGTCAAAGGTCAAATATATGGGTCAAAATCGCTCATTTAATGTACACTTTTGCAGTATTTCAATATTCAAGATAGCAACTTGATATTTGGCATGCATGTGTAACTCATGGAGCTGCACATTTTGAGTGGTGAAAGGTCAAGGTCATCCTTCAAGGTCAGAGGTCAAAATTATGTGGACAAAATCGCTCATTTTATGAGTACTTTTGCAATATTGAAGATAGCAACTTGATATTTGGCATGCGTGTTTATTTCATGGAGCTGCACATTTTGAGTGATGAAAGGTCAAGGTCAAGGTCATACTTCAAGGTCAGAGGTCAAATATATGTATCCCAAATCGCTTATTTTATGAATACTTTTGCAATATTGAAGATAGCAACTTGAAATTTGGCATGCATATGTATCCAATGGAGCTGCATATTTTGAGTGGTGAAAGGTCAAGGTCAAGGTCATACTTCAAGGTCAAATATATGGGTCAAAATTGCTCATGTAATATCACTTCTGCAATATTGAAGCTAGCAATTTTATATTTGAAATGCATGTGTATCTCATGGAGCTGCACATTTTGAGTGGTGAAGGGTCAAGGTCAAGGTCATCCTTCAAGGTCAAACATCATATAGGGGGACATTGTGTTTCACAAACACATCTTGTTTAAGGCAATGTTAGTGTGGACTTAGTTTAAACCCATTTACTTTTGCTCCATTTCATTGTAAGCCTTAGGCTTATTGAAACGCTCTCGAGTCCATTTCCTGGGACTTGAACCAGTACTTGTTGTCTATTGGGGAGATCGAAGGAAAGCTACCAGTTTGGATCAAACCTGGGACACTTAGTTTTAAAACTATTTATTTTTGCTTGATTGCATTGTTAGCCTAGAAGGCCTATTGAAACGCTCTGGAGTCCTTTTCCTGGGACCAGAACCAGTACTTGGTGTCTATGGGGGAGATGGAACGAACAGTCCCAGTGGGGATCCAACCTGGCACTTCTTGGTTGCTAGGCGGACACCATATCAACTACGCCATGGCAACCTCTAAGTATGGACTTAGACCCAAGAGTTTGAAGATTTACAGGTTACTAATGAATTGTTAGGTCATTGGACAAATTGTTCAATAACATGAATAATATTTTTGTAGGAGAAACATGCAAAGTTAGACTCAACAATCAAATGTTTGTAGAATATCACACTTTAAAGAATAATCTTTAAATCTGCTTAGATTTATGTCTTATATATGGTCGGTGAATAGAACCCAGGTTTTCAACAAGGTTGAATATCCTTGTTGTTAGATTGTGTTATGGTGGGTGGAGGGGCGGACTTGGGGGTAGGTGGCGTCAACAATGGTACCTGGTCAATAACTTCGTTGGTATTGACCAATCTCGATTTCACTTTTGATAGGACAAGCTTGCATGGAGACTTAACGAGGATTTGGTTTTAGGACGTATTGGGTCAAGATGAAGGATACTGTTACTAAAAATAAAAAAAACAGGAAAGAGGTGTTTTTTGTCCAATAATGTTCTTGATGAAACTTGCAAGCTTAAATTGAAATCTAAGTCACTTTCACTAAAAAAAGAAAAAAAGAAAGACCTCAATATTTTCTTTTTTTACAGAGGTTTTGCACTGAAATTTGTTATGTATGTTTGAAGGTAGCCTAAATGCACACCTAGCTTTGGAGAACATTTTGTTGCCAGTCATGTCAATGTCACTGTTACTAAGAATTGAAGACCAGTGGCAATTTTAAATATTATGAAAGATAGGGTTATTTGATTTCAATAAAATGTGTCTGAGTACAAAAAGTTGCAAATACCAGCCACCATTGGAAATTACGCTCCTGTTGTTTCCTTTTATACAAAATTCTGGAGTTTAAATGAAACTCTGCCAGTGAGTTATTGTACCTGCGAGTCCTGCCTCCTGGATGCAAAGTTTTTAATAATATTAGTCCCAAAAATGCATTGAAATTTCGCCAAAAAAAATATCGTTTAATATTTGGACTCATTCTTTCAATACGGGAGCTCATAGATTTGCAAGTTATCGTGTCCCAGGACTCAGATGAGAAAATTTGTAAAAATATCACTGCTCTGCCATTTATGTTTTTAGCGGGCCCAGTCATCCGAGGATGATCTTGATATGTCAGACCAGTGTGAAACCAACGAAGGTATGTACCTGAGGACCAAGTCACAGAGATTGTTTTAGTCTGAGGGCACTGATGCAAGGATTTGTTGTATTCAAGGGCCCTATGGGAGAGATTTTGTGTAATTCCGGTTTCCTGTGGTAGGGATTTATTTGGTGTAAATAAGGACCCTCGGGACATGCATTGGGTGTAAATGAGGGCCCTAAGGGAGGGATAATATGTTGTAAACAAGGTCCAATTGGAGTACCTAGTGGACAAGATTTGGTACCCTTAAGGCCATAGTGGCCAAGATTTGGTATACATGAGGGCTTAGTTGCAGAAATTTGGAACACTTGAGAAGCTGAAATTTTGTGAACATGAGAGGCCAGTGGCCGAGATTTGGTATACCAGTACATGAGGGCCTAGAGGTAGGGATCTCCTGCAAATGCGGGCAGAGTAGCTGAAATTGTGTACGCTTTTAGGCCAAGGGGAAGCGGGATTTCATGTACATTTGTGCTGTGTTGCAGAGATATACATGAAGGCCCAGTGCAAGAGATTTTATACATATGTATACAGTCAGGTATAACATTATGTCAATATTAATGATGCAATTGTATAATTATCTAGTTGTCTTGAACACTTATAAGTGTTCAGAATTATTGAATGCAAAATTAATAATATCATAATTAATTGTGATTCTGAGTGTAAAATAATTCTGTTAATTAAACAGTTTATCCTAAGTTTTATGTTTTATCCAACTATTCTTTCTTTAAAGTGTGTTGAACTTTTTTTGTTTAAAGAGAATCCAGATCAACCCACCACTCTCCGGACCCCACTGCGCGAGTTGATTGGACATCACAGTGTGGTGATTGCTGCTGATTGGTTGAACTTCGGTGGTCAGGTGATAACCGCATCCTGGGATAGAACGGCCATCTTGTATGACGCAGAAACTGGGGCAAACTTGACTGTTCTTAAAGATAGGTCTAGACTGGACGTATACTTTTTCCTTAGTCTTTAAAGATACTTATTATTAGATGCTTTTTATTTAAATGTACTCTCTTTTTATGCCCCCGAAGGAGGGCATATAGTGATCGGACTGTCTGTCCGTCTGTCCTTCCGTCACACTTTGCGTTTAGGTTTCGAAAAATGCGTATAACTTCAATGTCCCTTGAGATATAACCTTCATATTTTGTATGCATGTGTATATGGACAAGGCCTTTCCATACGCACAAAAAATTTGACCCCTGTGACCTTGACGTTGAACTTAGTGTCCGCGTTTAGGTTTCGTAATCTGCGTTTAGGTTTCGAAAAATGCTCATAACTTCTATGTCCCTTGAGATATAACCTTCATATTTGGTATGCATGTGTATATGGACAAGGCCTTTCCATACTCACACAAATTTTGACCCCTGTGACCTTGACCTTGAACTAAAGGTCTGCGTTTAGGTTTTAAAATCTGCGTTTAGGTTTCGAAAAATGCTCATAACTTCTATGTCCCTTGAGATATAACCTTCATATTTTGTATGCATGTGTATATGGACAAGACTTTTCCATACGCACACACATTTTGACCCCTGTGACCTTGACCTTAAACTTAGGGTCCGCGTTTAGGTTTCGAAATCTGCGTTTAGGTTTCAAAAAAATGCTCATAACTTCTATGTCCCTTGAGATATAACCTTCATATTTGTTATGCATGTGAATATGGACAAGGCCTTTCCATACGCACAAAAATTTTGACCCCTGTGACCTTGACCTTGAACTTAGGGTCCGCGTTTAGGTTTCAAAATCTGCGTTTAGGTTTCGAAAAATGCTCATAACTTCTATCAAAGCGTTTATAGGGGGCATATGTCATCCTATGGTGATACCTCTTGTTTTTTTGTATTTTCAAACAAAACTACAATATTTGAAATATATATATTAACCTTAAAACTATATTATGAAGGAAAAAAATGAATCAAAGAAAACAAATAGATTAATAAAAAGATTTGTCATCATAGATTTTGAAAATCAGGACCATGCATGCCCTCTTTCTTTTAATGCGCCATTTATGTGGAGTTCTCTTCCATACAGGCCACGACCAGGAACTGACAGGCGTAAGGGCTCATCCCAGTCAAGACCTCGTGGTGACCTCATCCAAGGATACGACCTTTAGACTGTGGGACTTCAGGGACCCTAACATGCCTGTCACAGTGTTCCAGGGCCACAATCAGTAGGGACTGCTATATTTGAACCTCGCTCTCTGAAAACAAGGCTAAATATAGGCTGATATTTGATAAGCTATATTTAAACCTCACTCTTTTAAAACAATGCTTAACAGGCTGATATTTGATAGGCTATATTTGAGCCTTTCTCTATTTAAACAAGGCTTAGTATAGGCTAATATTTGATAGGCAACATTTAAGCCTCACTCTTTTAAAACAATGCTTAACAGGCTGATATTAGATAGGCTATATTTGAGCCTTTCTCTATGAAAACAAGGCTAAATATAGGCTAATATTTGATAGGCTTTATTTTAGCCTCGCTGTATGGAAACAATGGTTTATATTGGCTAATATTTGATAGGCTATATTTTAGCCTCACTGAATGAAAAAAACGAGTCTAAATATAGGCTGATCTTTGATAGGCTATATTTGAGCCTCGCTCAATGAATGAAAACAAGGCTAAATATAGGCTGATGTTTTATAGGCAATATTGAGCCTCACTTTGAAAACAAGTCTTAATATAGGCTGATATTTGATAGGCTATATCAAAAGCTCGTTCTATGAAAACAAGGCTAAATATAGGCTGATATTTGATAGGCTATATTTGAGCATTGCTTTATGAAAACAAGGCTAAATATAGGCTGATATTTGATAGGCTATATTTGAGCCTTTATCTATGAAAACAAGGCTAAATGTAGGCTGATATTTGAAAGGCTATATTTGAGCCTCGCTCTTTGAAAACAAGGCTTAATGTAGGCTGATATTTGAAAGGCTATATTTGTGCCTCGCTCTTTGAAAACAAGGCTTAATGTAGGCTATTATTTGAAAGGCTGTATTTGAGCCTTGCTCTTTGAAAACAAGGCTTAATGAAGGCTGATATTTGAAAGGCTATATTTGAGCCTCGCTCTATGAAAACAAGGCTTAATGTAGGCTGATATTTGAAAGACTATATTTAAGCCTCACTCTTTTAAAACAATGCTTAACAGGCTGATATTAGATGTGCTATATTTGAGCCTTTCTCTATGAAAACAAGACTAAATATAGGCTAATATTTGATAGGCTTTATTTAAGCCTCGCTGTATGGAAACAATGGTTTATATTGGCTTATATTTGATAGGCTATATTTTAGCCTCACTGAATGAAAAAAACGAGTCTAAATATAGGCTGATCTTTGATAGGCTATATTTGAGCCTCGCTCAATGAATGAAAACAAGGCTAAATATAGGCTGATGTTTTATAGGCAATATTGAGCCTCACTTTGAAAACAAGTCTTAATATAGGCTGATATTTTGATAGGCTATATTAAAGCCTCGCTCTATGAAAACAAGGCTAAATATAGGCTGATATTTGATAGGCTATATTTGAGCATTCTTTATGAAAACAAGACTAAATATAGGCTGATATTTGATAGGCTATATTTGAGCCTTGATCTATGAAAACAAGGCTTAATGTAGGCTGATATTTGAAAGGCTATATTTGAGCCTCGCTCTTTGAAAAAAGGCTTAAAGTAGGCTGATATTTGAAAGGCTATATTTGAGCCTCGCTCTTTGAAAACAAGGCTTAATGTAGGCTGATATTTGAAAGGCTATATTTGAGCCTCGCTCTTCGAAAACAAGGCTTAATGTAGGCTGATATTTGAAAGGCTATATTTGAGCCTCCCTCTTTGAAAACAAGGCTTAATGTAGGCTGATATTTGATAGGCTGATATCTGAGTCTCGCTTTATCAAAACAAGGCTAAATATAGGCTGATATATGAGCCTCGCTCTGGGACAACGGGGCTAAATTAAAGTGCATAAAGTGTGGTCCTAGATTGGCCTGTGCAGTCCACACAGGCTAATCAGGGACGTAACTTTCCATTTACAAATAGAAATCAAATCTAGGTGGAAAGGGTCATCTCTTATTAGCCTGTGTTGGCTGCACAGGCTAATCTGGGATGACACTTTCAACGCTTTAAGTAGAGTTTTCTCAGAGCGTGGCTCATTTAGTACTTACTTTGTTTGCTCAAAATCAATCTTTTGACACTCAATCTTTATTCCTAGTTTTCAAACAATTTATTATTCGGGTGACTTTTTTTTATCAGTGCGTTGTTTTTATTGTCCCCTACCGGTTTCATCAGAGGGGACTTATGGTTTGCCCTCTGTGTGTCAGTCAGTCAGCCAGTCAGGCTGTCTGTCTGTCCGTCACACTTTTCTGGATCCTGCGATAACTTTAAAAGTTGTTAATATTTTTTCATGAAACTTGCAACATGGAAAGATGGCAATATGGACATTATGCACGTCATTTCATTTTGTTGAGTTCCTACGTCAAAAATTGTGGTTGCTATGGCAACCAAAAACAAAATTCTGAAAATGGTGGAATTTCTGAAAATGGTGAAGCCGGTAGGGGACCATATTGCTTGACAATAGCCTTGTTTCCTCAACCTTCTTTTTGAAGATGTAACGTAAATCAAGAGTTATGGATTGATGAAGATGGTTTGAGTGATTAGGAAGATTCTTGTGATTGTTATGATGGAGATTATAGAAGTGAGCTTTGTGTTCTAGATGATGATGGTGTTAATGACAAAATACTGTATTCAATTCGAATTTTAATTTCTGATAAACCCTTCATTAATAATTGATATTTGTCCAATTTTGTTTAATATCCCCATCCCCATCCCCAGGCAAGCATCATAACTTAAATAATAATAATAATAATAAAATGATCCACATCATTTGATTGGTTATTCTAGACCAGTAACAACGGCAGCCTTTGCTGGGAATGAGAAGGTAGTTTCGGGCAGTGATGATCGTACCGTGAAAGTCTGGGATCTGAAGAACATGCGGTCACCCATAGCCACCATCCGTACTGACTCATCTGTGAACAGGTTAGCGTCAATTGAGCCTTTTTCAGAGAAAACTGGTCTTAATTTATGTGCGTAAAGTGTCTTTCAAGGTTAGCCTGTGCTGTCTGCACAGGCTAATCAGGGACGGCATTTTTCAGCTGTTATGGTATGTTTTTGTTTTAAGGAATTATCTTCTTAACAAAAATCCAGTTTAGCCGGAAAGTTGTAGTCACAGATTAGCCTGTGTGGTAGGTGCCACCTTAGTTTGTGAAATTTGTCACGTTTATTAGCTCACCTGAGCACAACGTGCTCATGGTGAGCTTTTGTGATCGTCTTTTGTCAGTCGTCAGTTGTGCAGCGTCAATATTTGCCTTGATAACTCTCTAGAGGCCACATTTATTGTCCAATCTTCATAAAATTTGGTCAGAAGATTGGTCACAATGATATCTTGGATGAGTTTGAAAATGGTTATGTTTGCTTGAAAAACATGGCTGCCAAGGGGCGGGGCATTTTTCCGTATATGGCTATATATGGCTATAGTAAAATATTGTTAACACTAGAGGCCACATTTATTGTCTGATCTTCATGAAACTTGGTCAGAAGATTCAAACCAATAATATCTTGGACGAGTTCGAAAATGATGCCCGTTGGTTGAAAAACATGGCTGCCAGGGGGCGGGGCAATTTTCCTGATATGGCTATAGTAAAACCTTGTTAACACTCTAAAGATCTTCATGAAACTTGGTCAGAAGATTTGTCCCAATGATATCTTGGATGAGTGTGAAAATGGTAACCTTTGTCTGAAAAACATGGCTTCCAAGGGGCGGGGCATTTTTCCTTATATGGCTATAGTAAAACCTTGTTAACACTCTAGAGGCCACATTTATTTTCCGATCTTCATGAAACTTGGTCAGAAGATTTGTCCCAATAATATCTTGTTATCTCAGGTGAGCGACTTTGGGTCTTTCAGGCCCTCTTTATTTTTTATGTATATTTGTTGCCATAGCAACCATAATTTTTGATGCAGGAACAAAATGAAATGACGTGCATAATGTCAATATTGCCATCTATCCATGTTTAAAGTTTCATGAGAAATATGAAGAACTTTTTAAGTTATTGCAGGATCCAGAAAAGTGTGACAGACAGACAGACTCACAGACAGACGCATAGAGCGCAAACCATAAGTCCCCTCCGGTGAAACTGGTAGGGGACAAAAAGTAAAAAAAAAACGACATATCCGTGTAAATGGGTTTACTACCTTTATTGCTGTTAAGACTGCTGATTTCTCTCTTATATTTAATTAAAAAATAAGGCATTTACAGCAATAACAGGCAAAATGTCGGCAGTTCTTTGCTACATTGACTTGCATTTAAATTATATACGGTAAAAGTCGTAAAAATGCACATCTTTGCCATGCAAATAATTTAAAAAAAACTTCTGCGGACTATAAATAGTTAATGAACTTTACTCTTCAGAACAGGATGGATTATGTTAAAAACAAATCAGTAATAAAATAAATGTTATTGAAAAAAACAAAACAGAATTGAAGTATAGGCTTTACCGAGTTTGTCGGAACATTACAGACTGTGTGTTTCTCAGTCACAGAACATGATTGCCATCCCACACGATAACCGTCACATACGGCTGTTTGACATCAATGGAAACAGAATAGGAAGACTTCTGCGTAGCAGCAGAACTGTAAGTAGTGACTGGGATAGAGAGTGGATTCTTACATGTTACTAGTGGTAAAATGATCATCGTCATCATCATCATCATCATCATCATCATCATCATCTTTATCATTATCATCATCATCACCACCACCACCACCATCACTAAAATCAACACCACCAGCATTGTTGTCATCAGCATCATCATCGTCAGCATCATCATCCTCCTCCTCATCATCATCATCAGTACTATAATGTGATGTCAAACAAAATGTATGTGATCATTTAGATATCAATTTTAAAGTCACGCCCACCTAAGAAATTAAAAGGCGTATTACATTGTTATCAGGTATAATTACTAAATAATAATTATTTTACCAATGTGATGCACATATATTTTTACTATTTTGGTTTGTTGAATATCCAATTTTAGAGTGATTATTGCAAACATGTTCATTTATTGAAATTTTTCGGGTAGTGGGGCTTTAAAAATAGAATAACAGCAAATAACTACCTTTGAATTCTCATAAAGGCCATCGCTGTTTTGCAGGGCCACTCAAAAATGGTGTGCAGTGTAGCCTGGGCCGAGGATAATCCAGTGTGTAACCTATTCTCGTGCGGCTTCGACAGACAGGTCCTGGGTTGGAGCATCAATGTTCAGATCAAGGAATGAAAAGAGTCAGTAATGGGTCGTTTTGGAGAAACATACGAGCCTGTCTTTTGGACATCTTGGCTTAGTGCATGTGCGTATCAGATCAGCCTTTGAAATCCCCATTAAAAATGTCATTAAAGTTGAAAGAGTTGTCCCTGATTAGCATGTACGGACTACACAGTCTAATATGGTACGATACTTTACGCACATGCCCAGTTTTCCATGAACAAGGCCCATATTATCTGATGAAATAAAAATTTTCTTGTAATACATTTTAGTCCATGATTACATGGAAGATCGTGTGTTGAACACCAAACTATGAAAGGATATGTTTTCTGCCATTGCGTGTAACCAAATTCAAGGAAGAAAATGTGGAATATTTTTAGTTTTTTTTTCAAGTTTATTTTGTTATGTTAAATGTATTGAGTTTTATAAAAGGTATACACATGTAAAGACATAAAGGTGTTAATAAGTAATGTTGGTGGATGCTATATTGAATTGTTAATAATAATTTAATTAATTTGTTTGAAAATAATATTGCAAATGCCAGAAAAAAATGAATATATTAAATGTAAGGAATACCATTGTATGCACAAATATATTCAAGTACTGCATGATTAATACATAGAAAATACTGATTAAATTTATTTAGCTCAGTACAACTAAACCACCAGTCTTAGTTCAAACTTATTTATTTAAGCTGGATTGCATTGAAAGCCTAAGGCTTATTGAAACGCTGTCGAGTATGTTTCCTGGGTATAACCAGTACATGTTGTCTTTGAAAGAGATCTAAAGAACGACCCCACAACGGGGATCAAACCTGTGAGTCTTGGTGAATGGTTCAGGTTTCAGGGCCATAATGCAGAGCAAATAAACTCATCTGTATTCAATCTCTACCTGCTATTCTATTTATACCATCATTTTTGGCATTGTCCTGTCTTTTAATTATTATGTTAATTTATTAAAGAAGCCATCCAAACAACTGCGAATACGACTTTAAGGTGTCCGCAATTTTTCTGCTTGGTCCAACATTTTCATCTTATGTCTGCACTAAATCTTGCTGGGTGTTTGTTTAAATACTCTATATTTGTGCAATATGGAATCGTTGCTTGTTGTATTAGTTTCCAGTGGCGTCGGAGTATAAATTGTTTGTTTTACACATTCTCATCTAATCAAAGAAAAGTGCTGACTAATGCCAAAGAAATAATCATTGCAACCATATATATTGTAAATCATTAATGCTTATTAAAACACAAATGAATTTCATTTGTAAATATATTCCCGTCTGGGAAATGTATGTAAGTGTATTAAATATACTTTAAAATAATAATGAATTGAGACTTATTTAATAAATGTACTTAGCTTAATGTTTTATTTGCTTTCTGTGGATCAATTTCACCTGTTCGCTGTTTATAAAACCAGAGACGTATGTTATCTACGTCTGATAATACTTGAAATGTGTTCAATTTATGAATTTACATGTATATGTTAAGGAAATAAATGATTCTCTGAGCACAAGTGTATTTGTTTTCATGCAAATTGCATCTTATCTTTTCATAATCGATTCTCATGGATTAATATGATTATTTTCCGATCATCATAAAACACAAGAAATTTTATGTTCTCAAGAAATAAAACTGTTTTAAAGGATTCGCTTTGCGATGATGGCCCACTATGTTACAGAGCTGATGTCACGTGATCGATAAATCTGCGTTTAACCAGTTTAAAATCTAAACAGGGAATGCCAATTTGAGTTATGGTAAAATTATTTCAGATGCATGTCAGATGCGTAAAAAGTCATCCCAGATTAGCTTGTGTAGTCCGCACAGGCTAATAAGGGAAACACTTTCCACCTTAACTGGATTTTCTTTTAGCATAGACTTCCTTTAAATTCCATACAAGAGGAAAGTGTCGTCCCTAATTAGCCTGTGCGGACTGCACAAGCTTATCTGGAACGACACTTTACGCACATGCATTACGCCCAGTTTCCCCAGAAAGAGGCTTATTAAGTGACAACTGCTGACGATAGCTGGTGTGCAAATATCTAAGGATACATATTCTTAAATGTTTGAATTGTTTATGGTTTCCCAATATTTAGTGTTTTCAAATACTCAAGATTGCAATCAAATTAGATGCTAGCAATTTGTAAACAACAGTTGTAGTTTTCAACATTATATTAATCCTTTGATAAAATTCAACTTTGAACTTACACCATACAACACGTCTTTTCTTGTGATGTGTATGTAGTGATGAAATGATAATATCAATAATGCTTTCATAGATTCAAGCACAATTACTAAGCGTTTAATAATAATTGTATTGCACACACATTTATTTCGATAGATAAAACTATTTTCGTATGTACAAGACAAATAACGCAATAGACATGCCTACATTTAAAATTGAAAATGAATGCATACATTTCGTTCGGACATGGTTGAAAGTA